>NC_066585.1:530105081-530387581 GCF_024323335.1 Lathyrus oleraceus | reverse complement strand
ATGAAACAATGTTGTATCGTTGTGTTATCTTATGTACCTATGCTATTTTTAGACTACTTTCTACATATCAATACTAAGAATGTATAATATTCCCATTGATATCTAGATATTTAATTGAGGTATTATAGTTGGTATCGAAGTCGGTCGATCCTAGACTTAGCCACGAGACATTAGTAGTAAATAATTTAAATTCTAATAGGTGTTACCTGTATAATTCTCACTATCATATTAATGAATATTAAGCCTAATCAACAAAGATATTTGTGTGTATTATATGCAGAGTAACATGGCAGAACCACCTCAGGGAATGAGGGCCAATAGCTAACCGCGCATAGAATATTGAGAACACTTTGGATAGGAACATGTAAGAGAACTTTTTGACACATATGATGCAACAACAACAATGGGCCTTCATGATCCAAATTATACAACAAATGAAAGGAAATCAACAATCACATAACCTTCCTCAATAAGAAGTAGGATATCAGACCTTTGATTTAATTGGTTATTTTATGACGGTGGGAGAAATTATTTATTTATCTAATTATTTAAAATGTTAGAAAATAGGAGAAGTTGAGTTTATGTATGAATTCGAATTTTTGAGAAGAATAGGGAGATGAGTGTAATATTGGAGTAAGTAGGGGAATTAAGAGAATTATTTGGATGGTAAAATAAAATAAGAATTATGTTATAAAAGAGAAGATAGGAATAGAAAACTCAGTATCTGAAAAGTTGGAGAAAAAGAACAGCATGAGCGAACTGAACCCTAACATAGCAAGAGCAAGAGGGAAAGTGACCATTGTCTAGGTTGAAGCTTTATCGCATAATCGAGGTAACGGGGGAACTTTTCATGATAATGGTGTTTATTCTTGTAGGATAGAGGGAGATCCTTACCCCTATTTGTTTCCTTTTCTCCCTTGTCCTCCACTTATAAGGGTTTTATTAATTATGTGAGATTTGTGCAAAATATCCATAGTTGATTGATGTGTTGTAGTTTTGATAATGTGAAACATGTTATGTGTTACTTTAATGTGAAATTTCATGATAAATTTCCATGAGAGATTTGGTGATGTTGATGCATGTGTTGATGAAAAACATGGTCAATTGATGGGATAATGTTGTTTTTGATGTTGGAAAAGGATGGATTTCATATGTTTCATGTACCTTGAGGTATGATATGTTTTTGGATTGTTAGATGTCAAAATTAAGGTTTTTGGTGTGATGCAATGTTTGAAAACAAGAGAGATCGCATAAAATTGTGAAATAAAATTTGTGATTCTGGGCACTACTATGGGTGGTTGTGCAGCCCTATGGTTTTTACCAGAGGCATCCCAAAGAGGGGGTTTCGCTCGGGGGTGTTACAAGTCGTGTTATCCAACACAGGTGGCCGTAGTAGGTCCCTGTATTTTTGTACCAAGCGTGTCGTTTCATGCATAACTTGAGTTTCGTAAGTCTGTTTGAATCGCGGTTCAAAGCGTTAGGAAAAAGAAGCATAAATATACCTCATAATAATAATTTAGAGGTTAAAGCATGTACATAAAATATGAAGAGTATGTTTACTTTTTATAAGTCTTATGAGATGATTATTAAATAATTATGTAATCTTGAATTGATGGTTGTTATGTGTTTAGTTGTGATGTTGTGATGCTCTGAGTGGTTATGTGAATGTTATAATGATGATTATTATTGATAAACTGTATTATTATAGTGATTATGTCGAGTTATGTTATGATTGATTTATCTCGGTGGAACCATTTGTTGTGGCCTTACATTGGTAACTATTTATTATACCTCAAAATTTACCCTCTTATCTTCAACCTTAATTGGCTTATGTCTCTTTATCATACATACTCATGCATATCATTGGTTATATGGTTATAGGATCAAGGTATCTTGTTCTATTGGTTTATTTCAAGCAAGAAAGAAGAAGATAAAGTATTCAAGTCAATGGTGAGGAGATGTCCTCAATCTCTTGGTTCACTCAAGCCACAAGGGCTCTATATGCCTTAAAGAGGTTTCAACATGTTCATTGTATCCTCAGATGATTGAGATTGGTAAGGGATTTGAAGATGATCATCATTCTCCTATCTTTTGGCTAACAACTAGGGTTTTAGTCAAAGACAGATTGTTACTGACTTTTTGAGAAACTTGTTTTCATAGTCCTATATATGCCTCAAGGCATTCATGAGTGAAGTATTGATCATTAGACTTAATCAGAAGAGGCTCAATTGGTCAAGAGAAAGGATGAATTGGTTGTATAGAACAAAAGTCAATTGTGCAACCAAAAAGTCAACTCTTGACTTTTTAAGGTCAAACTTGTGTCTCATGAGTCAAATGTAGCCAATGGTTGAGATTTTTCCAAGTGGAATCACAAGAATCAAGAAAATCAAGAGATATGTCAAAATTTCCTAATTTGGGAATTTAGGGTTTATGAGAACTTACTATTTTTGGCAAGTTTTGTGTGAATGATCAGTTGTTTTCATGGCCAATTTTCCCTATGATCAAGGCTTCAAATCAAGTTGGACTTAACATGAAAGTTGTTCTCCTTTCTTCAATCTTTAAGGATATACCAAGTTTGTAGCATTTCGAGCGTCATGGTTCAGGTTATGAACATTTGAAGGTGGATGTTTCAAGTTCATCAAATGCTCAACACTTAGAATTTTTTCTAAGTGTTTCAAGTCAGAATTTGCAAGCAAGTTCATGGCAATTTTAAGGTGGGTTAGAGGCTTTATTTCAAAAAACCTTCAACATGAAATTTGTTCTTTGATCTTTCCTCTTTCCATTATTAGCAAGTTTGTGAAGTTTGGGTGAACACGTATCAAGATATAGTCCTACCAAGATGGCCGTATGACCATGCATTAACCTTGAGATGAAGGCATGCATCAACCAAGTTCTGCACAACTTGCTTCAAATTGCCAAACGTGTTCCTTCACCATCACACACACCATTATTTTCTTTCCCTAAAAGGCCCAAACAAGAATATTTTCATGCATACTCATGTTTCCATGCATTTTGCCAAAAGGAGAAAATAGAAAGTGTGCAACTTGATGATTCCACTCTCTCTCACGTGCCAGCTTGCTCATGTTTTCTCCACCCCATTTCCCTTGTCCAAAAAGAACCAAACATCCCTTGAATCATAATGAAACGTATCATGCTACCTCACTCTCATTTTCACTCAATTTTCCAAACTTGCCCCTTAACAGATTTTTAATCTTGGTCAACACTCCACCTCACTCTACACACTCTATATAACACCTTCTTGCCCTTATTTCATAAACTCACACCCTTGAAGAGAAAGAAATCCAATAAATTCATTCCAAGATTTCAAGCAAATTTCTCATTTGAAGCTCTCCTATCCTCATTTCTCTTGTTCCATTCCTATTATTTGAAGATCATAGAGCATTTTTGGTGGGGTTTCTGAAGTTGTAAGCAAGCACAAGAGGCAGTGGACTTTCTATACTAGGTAATCTTATATTCTCTTCATCTTCTTCATTATAGATCTAAAAATGTCATGAGTAGGTTACATGCATTGCATATGGCTGGCTTAAGATGATATTGTTGCTTGCTTGCTTGGATACTTGATGATTGAAGTTGCTGAAATTTTGAAGACAGTTGTAATTACTTGACTTTCGTGCTGATTTTCTCCATGTTTAGTTCATCATTTTGAGATTTGCTTGGCATGGTTGTGTTCCACTCTTAGAGATCTACATTTTTGCTTTTTATTTCTTTTGATTTCATGGAATTGGATCATGGGCCAGGTGCGCTTGATTTCCCCACCCTATTCTTTTGGGCCCATTTGCATGGTTAACTATTTCTCATTTCATTTTCACTTTGCTGATGCACCCTCTTTGCCACTTAGGTCCATTTTATTTCTTTTGTTCTTTATTTTCTTTTCTGATTTTATTTTAATACTTCCAATACTCCAAAAATTCCAGAAATATTCATGAATGTATTTTAGGATTTTATTTAATTTCCTATAAATTTTATTTATTTTTTATAATTGTTTTGGTATTTTGTTTTAATTTTATCACGAAATATGTTTTGTTTGATCTAGTTTGAGAATTAGGGTTTGATTTTTGATGTTTCCCCTTGATTTTATTAATCCCATTTTTCCACACACTTAGGCATATGTATATAGGACCTTTGAGTGGTAATTTTATGACTTAATCATTCATTTTGGTTCATGTTTGAATTTATTTTTGATGCTTAACTTGTATGATCAATAGTGGTTTTTGGTGTTTGATGTTTGATACCATTTTGAACTTGTTCTTGAGCCAAACTTTTGGGAATTTTTAGACACATTTATGCTTAGGTTTTGAGTGTGTATTTTAGGTACTTTTGTATTAAATGTATTCATGTCTATTGTGTTTTAATGAGCCTAAATTGCATGCTTACTTGTTAAGGTACTTGTGGACAACTGTTGATTGTTTGAGTTGCTTCTTGACCACTCTCTTAGGAACATTTTAGGATACTTGTAAGTGGATGACTTCATCTTGCTTTGATAATTTTTCGCCTATTTTTGGAGCCTCATCAATGTTTCTCTTGTGTGGTACAATGCATGCCTAATTGGTTAACTTTTGCTTACATTGTTTGTTTGTTTATAGGATGCACTTGTGCAACCATTTAAGGTTTGTTTTTCCATCTTGTTCTTGATTGGGATACCATGAGGTAGAGCCTCTTTACTATAATTTATAGGTCATTACATGTTCTTTTGATTGTGTTTATAATTGAGTGTCACTTCTAATGTTTGCTTGCCCACCTTGTGATATTTCCTTGAGCATATGTTGTGTTATGGCTTCTTAATGCTTGGTTGGTTTATATGATGAATGTAACATGCCATTTTCTTATGACTTGTGGGGTTTTGATACCTAATTTCCATGTTGCATTCTCACTTTTGTTTAACATGATGCTATGTTCCATTTAGAAGCATGTTTAAGGTTCACTATTTTCATCTCTTGTTCCCATCTTTGAGTATGTTTTGATATGATACATTTGTGTTGATTATAGGTATTTCATGTGTGATTATGCCATGTCTAAGCTACTGACCTATCTTTTTTATTGCCTAATTATATTCCTAATACACATCCTTCCTTGTTAGGAATAGTTGACTTCTTTTGTTAACTTGGATGAATGATTGTTTACTTTGATGCTTATGCTCTTGACATTAATTCTTGTTTGAATCTTTGTATGCCATAGAGACATGTTTAATTTTATTATCTTGTTCATGTTTTTCTCTTTTTGTTCACCATTTCCCTTCTATTTTGTCTTTGCTTGTTAGCACCTAGTTTGGAGGACTAGTTTCCAATTAGAGTTGTTTGTGACCCTACATTTGTGCAAATTTGTGATATCTTTTCCCAAGCATGATAGATTGATGATGATGATGAGTTCACTGTGACTTAGTTACTGACTTGTATTTCTTCTTATCTTCTTCACTTCACTTAACCTTCTTATTCCATGCTAAGTTATGCACTCAACACTTATAGCCTTGTATGCTAGCTTGCCTAAGTGCTTACTTTCTTGTGGGTCTTCTATTGACAAAACCCCTTGTGCATGAACCTTAGGGTTTGGTTTGACATGTATAAATTTTTAATTTGATGATAATTTGCTTCCCCATGAATGTTTGATGACATGCCTCTTGCTCGAGTTTTATTTGCAATTTCCTTAAGCCTTGTCTCCCATTACCATGACTAGTTAAGTTTTGATATGTAACATGAAAAGTTTGTGATAAGTTGAGATATATTAAAGCATGTTTAGACTTATGTGTTTACCTCTTGTCTTTTATTTACTTGCTTACTTTGGCATTATTTGAAGTTGTGACTTCTAATTGCTTATTTGCTCTCCTACTTTCATAGTTAGGTGATTTTCTCTTCTTCTTGACCTATGTTGCCTTGTTTAAGGTAAGAATAGGATGATAACATGTTATGACCAGTAGCTTCAATTTGTTTTATTGTGTTCTCATAAAATTTTCATTTGGTTGGTTAAACTTTGTTTGTTTGCTTTTCTTCCTTACTTGTTCAAGTAGGAAAGTACTTAGGTTAGGAGATATGCATCTCTTGTATGCCTTAAATATTTCCTTCTATGGTTTGATGTGTGATTATTCAATTATCATACTTCCTTTTACTTTGTTCCTAGCTTAGGTGTTCACCTAATGGCATATTATTTCATCTTTGATGTTTACTTGTTTAAGTAAATGTGCTTTAGGTATCTTGTTTAAGTGCCTATGTGTGAGTAAATGTTTACTTCTCATTTGATATGTGATTGTTTAATTTCCATATCTTCTCTTATTTTGCCTTGATGACATGAATGCTACTTGTTTAAGCTCTCTTTGTGTTATCTATGGTCATAGTTTGTTACTTGCATGGCTATTTACCTAATTACATGTTCTTTCTTGTTTGATACTTGCTTGGTTAAGTAGGTATGCTTTAGGTACCTTATTTAAGCGCCTAATTGTTGAGTAAGTGGTTACTTCTCATGTGATGTTTGCTTGCTTTCATTATCTTGTTTAAGTGTTTGATTGCTTGCTTTGTTTCCTCTTCTTCTTTCCTTGTGAGGTTGTATGCTCCCCATCAGATTTTTTAGTTATTTCTTGGTCAATATTGAACTAAGTAGACCTTAGGATTGGTATCCATGTATGACAACATTAGGTAGAAGTTCCCCTTGATCCTAACTTTAGGTCCACTTTGCATGACAATAAGTAGGATTGAGATTCACCTTTTGTTAGTCTTTTACTCTTTTGCATCCACTCTAAAACTAAAACCTTTTCTTGGTCAAAATTCAAAAGCACTTTAACACTATTGGAACTCTTTCATAATTAAGAGAGAAATACACAGATACCCCCACCTTCTGAGGGACCATCTGATGTATTCTTTCAACAAAAACACTCAACCAATCAAAACTATTTTTGCCAGTTGGCTTTTCTTATGAAAATTTTCAACAAGGGTCGTTACCCATAAAAAAAACCAACAACCAAAAATTTCGAGATGAACTACGGTGCTTTGATTCTTTTGGGATATGTAGGCATTGGGTTGCAAAACATAAGTGAGTGCAATAATAAAGTATTTTCTTTTCCTCTATTAATAATTCATTTTCATGCATTCCCTTCGTAACCTAGCTTTAGAATTGACACATCCTCTAATTAGAACAACAAGAGTGGATCATGTAAAGTGCTATAGACGTGAGGGGTGTTAATACCTTTCCCTTGCGTAATCAACTCCCTTACCCATCTCTTGGTCGCGATACCATTGAATTCATCCTTTTGTAGGTTTACTTAGTGTTTCCTTTCCCTCTCTTGGTATAAATAACATTGGTGGTGACTCTGTTTTCGTGTGCGCGTTTCTTCAAGATGCGACAGCTGGCGACTTTGCTGAGGACTCCTTAAGCAAGTCATCCCTAGCTCTTGTTTGTTTTCTTTTCATTAGGTGTTGTTTGTCTCTTGCTCTGTTTCCATTACTCTTTTTATGTGTTTGCATGCATTTGCGTTTGGATTATTGGTTTTATTATTTTGTGTTACTGTTGTACCATCATTTCTTTGGTGAGTGGGTGTTACATTGAGGTAAAGGCCCACTACCCAGGCCAGTGTACACATAGGATTAGAGTGGATACTCATGTCAACTCTCGTGGCCCGTGACACGTATGAGGAGGCATGAGATACCACATCCAGATGAGGTTTTCTTGAGAATGCCTTTGTCATGCATCCTTCGTGCATAAGACAAGGTGTTGTTCATAGAGGACTCATGACTCTGGTGGCCATTAGGAACCTCTGTTTCTGTCCAAGACTAGAACCTACATGTGAGTTAGGGTGGGGTTTACAAGAAAAAAATCTTTCATTGTACTTGGTTTTCTAAGAATCAGAAATGACTTCGAACCTTTGATCCTATTACATTTAACTCAGTTCTTTTGTTAGCACAATAGTTGCTCAGATTTCATGGAAACCTTGATCCATTGCATTCATAAGCATTTGTTCACCTCATTTTGACATGCATGTTCTTTTATTTAAAGTTTTTCTAGTCTTTGAGTCTTGTTATTAAGCTATCTTTGAAGATGGACACTATTTAGAAGGTCAACTACAGGTTCAATATAATCTACAAGTTCCCAAGCCCAATTTTCGACGATCTTTTCAAGCTAGCTAACAGGTCTTCCCCCGACAACCTTGATGACTTCAAAAAGGATTATGGAAGGATTTTGGGTTACCTAGAAGCTTCTCTAAATGAATACCAGAGGGATTCCATTCATACCTTGCTACAGTTTTATGATCACACTTTGAGATGTTTCATGTTCCCGGATTATCTGTTGGCACCTACTTTTGAAGAATACTCCAGTATCTTGGACATCCCTATCTTGCATCAAGTTCCTTTTCATGCTTCCATGAAGAAACCTGATGCTACTCAGGTTGTTACTGCTCTTTATTTGAGAGAATCTGTTGTGAGGCTAACTTTAAGAAGAAGGAAAGTGTATGTGGTTATCATTTGAGTTTTTTGTTGAAAGAAGTTGGTGGTATGGCTGACAAGGAAGATTGGAAGACTTTCAATGATGTTCTAGCTTGTTGTGTTGATTGGATTGTGTTATTTCCTAATGAAGTGAATTTAATTGATGATAATGCTATTGTTATCTTCCTTCAAAGGAATCATGTTCCAAATCTCTTAGAAGATGTTTATCATTCCATACACTCTATGAGTAATAAAGGGAAGGGTAGTGTCGTTCATTGTTGTGCGCCACTGCTATACCATTGGTTTAGAATTCATCTCCCTTGCCAAGGTGCTTTTGTTGATACCCAAGACACATTGAAGTGGTCCCAAAGGTTGATGGGACTCACCTCCAAGGATATTGACTGGTACAAGCATAGTTTGAACATGTTGGAAAGTAAAGAAATGATTTTTAGCTGTGGGGAGTTTTCCAATGTGACTCTCATGAGGATGACGGGTGGCATTAATTACAACCCAACTCTTTCCCGGATACAATTAGGGTATGCTCTGAAAGGTCCACCTGAGGACAAAGATGTACAAGAATCCTTGTTTTATGATGTGCCTGATAGTACTGGATGGATGGAAAGAGCCGCAAAAGCATGGGTGAGTATTCATCTGAAATGAGGGACATATTTTGGGAAGAGAGATTTTGCAGTCTATTCACCTTATGTTAAGTGGATCTTATGAGCTTCTTGTGGCCACAAGAGAATGATCATCCAGATGATACGCCTAAGGGATCCTATGACCAGATTCAAGCTCAGAATCTTTGACTACTTGTAAAGAATGAAGAGTTAGGGGTAAAGCTTCTTGTGGCCAGTCAAGAGAAAGCTCAATTGTCTCATAAGCTAAAGAAAGTTCAAAGAGAAATAACTGGGGTTGTGAAAGTTAAGAAGAGATCAAGGTTTGAAGATGGTAAAGGAAACACGTTTGAAGTTCATAAGAAGGTTCTTGAAGAAGCTGAAGAGAAGATCAAGCAAAAGCGCCGAGATTATGAAGTTCTTAAAGCATCCAAAGCCAAAATGGAGAAAAGATGCAAAGCTAAGATTGAAGAGTTAGAGAAATAACTCCAAGCTAAAGATGTCCAGTTTGAAGATGAGAACACTTAGAGGCTAGGGGTAGAGACTCAACTCAAAGGAAGCAACATTCAATTGGGAAAAGTTGTAGAGGAGGTTGGAAGTCTCAAGGTTCAGTTGGAGGGAAAAGATGATGATCATATTCCACTTCCAGAATGCAATGAGTGCGAGAAGTTGATTTAGCAGTGCCAATACCTATATGGCATGATTTTCCGAAAGTATGTGGTTATTCAAAGTCTTTTTCTAAGGCGTGATAAAGAAGGAACAAGGAAGCTATTTAAGGAGTCTAAGAGGTGGAGTTTGAAATATTTCAATAATGGAGGGCCTCTTCCCTATGTAGAGTGGGAAGATTAGATGTTATCTTATCTTTTTCATGAGGTGGCCACCATTAGGGTTGTTGATGGGATCTCTTTGATTTATACTATTGCCTTTAGATAGTTGTTTCTTTTGTGCGAACTGCTTGTATTACACTTAGTTTCAATTTAATGAGTTTGATGGTTGGCTTATTAGTGTTCACTATTTATCTTCTTTTCTCTCGCTTAAATAACTCGAATCGAAGTTCTAGATCCCTAGAAATATTTGGACATTGCATGCATTCACGCATTCATATATCCCATGCATAACAGGTTTTTTGGTCGGTCTTCTTATCTTGGTTCTGCTTTTCTTAGCAGAGATTGAAAATCCAACTTTCCATCGGTATTCCACTAGAAGCAACCATCGTCATCAGATGGAGCCGATTCAGGATGATCTTGTGGATATAAGGACTCAGATGGACACCAAAATGACGCAGTTTATGGAGGTTATTACCAACTTGTCTCATGGTCAAGAGGAGCTGAGGGATATTGTTGAGAGACCTTGAGTGGTTTAAAATGAGAATGAACATCTTAAGTTTAGGTTTGAAGATATTTCTATGGGGCAGCCTCGTCCCAATGCCATTGCGAATTTTCCTGATTTGAACATCAATGATCAACATGCTAATGGTTTTCGGAATGTAATTCGTAACCAAGGTATGCATGGCAACCAAGGCCATTTTCCACCACCACCATATAATCATGGACCACATCTCATTGCTGGAGAGATGCTATGACATCCAAATGTGAGGGGGAATCCTCAAGTGCAAGAATTGGAGATGGATCGTAATGAAGATATGTACTCTATGCGCAACAATGATTTGGGTTTTCCAGCTGAATGTAGGAAGTACCGCATGCTGGAAGAGAGATTGAAAGTAGTAGAAGTGCAATGAGTTTGGGGGATGGATGTTAATGACCTGGGGCTGGTACCAGGAGTAAGAGTTTCGCCAAAATTCAAAGTTCCCAATCTTGACAAGTACACTGGCATAACCTGTCATAAAACTCATGTGAAAGCTTACTACTGCAAGATGTCTATGTATTCGGAAGATGAAAGGTTCTTGATGCATTTCTTCAAGGATAGCATATATGGGGCATCGTTGGAATGGTATATGCATTTGGAAAGGACCTATATCCGGAATTGGAGAGATTTGGTCGAGGCATTTGTGAGGCATTATCAATACAACATTGACATGACTCCTAATAGGATCCGACTGCAAAGTCTGACCCAGGGCCCAAATGAGTCCTTCAAAGAATACGCCAAGAAATGGTGTGAATTAGTTGCTCGAGTTCAACCTCCGATGATGAAGAGAGAGCTTGTTGATATGTTCATGGGCACTCTGCAAGGTCCATATTATGATAGAATGATGCGAAGTACTTTCGTTAGGTTTTGTGAGTTAGTAATGGCGGGAGAAAGAATTGAAGTTGGTCTTAAGATGGGTAAAATCCAGTCTGCTAATGCTGGTAGTTCTATAGGCAGAACTGGTAAGAAACTGTTCAGTGGGTATCCCAAGAAGAAAATGGGTGAGTCTAGTGTTGTGTACTCTTAGAGGGTTCAAGGAAGAACTCAACAGAAACAACAACAAGTGAACGATGTGACTATATCGGTCATTGTAGCTCCTTAACCACAACAACTTCAGTATCAGTAGTAGCAGAATGCTCCTCGCTATAACTACAATCTACAGAGATAACCCAGACCTGAGAATGTGTTTGATCTAATTCATATGTCTTACTCTCAAGTACTCCAACATCTACTTCAACTCAAGTTGGTTAATCTGAGGAATACGTCAGCTCTTTCTGAGAGGCTTCCTGCAAATTACAACCCAAACGCTCGATGGGAATTCCGTTCCAGTGGTGTAGGTGTGATGTGACAAATTGTTTAGTGCTTAAGTATGCGGTACAAAATTTGTTAGATTCGAAGGCCATCCAATTAACCTCGGATAACAGACCCAATGTTATCCAAAATCTGATGCCCACTCATATTGGACCAACTGTCAATGCCATTAAAGATGGTGAAAGTTTGAATTTGATCATGGATGTGAATTTGGTGACTACTCTATTGCCGTTTGTTAAAGAGTATTTGATTAAGAATGATGTTTATCATGGTTTTTTTTCCAGATAGTTGAAATGCAAGAATCAGTCGGAAGGTTGTGATGATCTGAAAGCAGGAATTCAGGGTTTAATTACTGAAGGATTCTTACAGTTTGACAGAATTGTGAAAGATAAGAAGATCGAGTAGACAAATGTTGATGTGGTCTCTATCCCATATAATTCGATTAATATTCCAGCTCCAGCTAGACCATCTCCCGTGACTATTACTTTGCCTGGTCCTATTCCATACTCTAGTGAGAAGGATGTGCCATGGCATTATGGTTCTAATGTTTACTATCATAGGGTAAAGCAAGAGGAGAAGCCTTCTGAGGAGAAGACATGTGTGGATGACAGTTTTAATGTTGATAATCTCGCTGGTACAGGTAGAATTACAAGAAGCGGTAGGGTTTTCCCTTCACAAAATACTCAAGATAATGCTGATGCCTTGGAGAAAGCTAAGGGTATGCAAATGATGGCGGATAACTAAGAACCTGTGCTTATTAATGTTCCTAAAAAGAGCGCAATTCCTGGTACTTCTTCCTCCCATGAAGTTGAAGAGATGTTGAGGATAATTAGAAAGAGCGATTATAAAGTGGTGGATCAGTTAACTTTGATAAAGATAGATTATGCGGGTGTTGAATTACGCCTGAGTGACTTGATAGTCAGGGCTTTTGATGGATCCTGAAGGGCATTTATTTAGTGAGGTGGATTTACCTGTCAAGATTGGACCTCAGGTTTTCGGTACAATGTTCTTTGTCATGGATATACAGCCTGCTTATTACTGTTTGCTAGGTCGACCCTGCGTTCATGGGGAAGTGGCTGTAACATCTACTTTACATCAGAAGATGAAGTTTCTAATAGGTGGTAAGGTGATTATTGTTTGTGGTGAAGAAGAATACATGGTTAGTCATCTGGCGTCTTTCCGTTATGTGGAGGTTGAATGAGAGTTCCATGAAACTCCTTTCCAGGCTTTCGGAGTTGTTCAAGTGATAAAGACTCCTCGTTCTGAGGAGAAGAAGTGTGCAATCCCCATGTCATCTCTGAAGGATGCTAAAGTAGTTATTGAATATGGGCACCCCGAAGGTTGGGGTCGTGTGTTGGATCTCCCTCCCAAGTTTGACAAGTTTGGTCTTGGTTTTAGTCCCTCCATACAAGGTTTAGCTCCCAGAGCTTGAAATGCTTCCACTCCGGTAAAGTTTTCAAGTGTTGGTTTTGTCAAGGATGGTCAAGCCAATGATGTTGGTGACGACATCAACAATGATTATGATATTGACAACTGGATTCGCCCAAGTGTTCTAGGGGAAGAGCTCAACAAATGGACTTATGAGGATATCATCTAAGTCACACTCAATCAAGAGTAAATTTTTATTTTGTTTTCTTTATCATGCAATAATTCTTACGCTCTGGCTAAGGCGTAGTGAATCATGTAGGGCCACCATGTTTTTATTTGCAATCTTTATCATTAAATAAATGATGTTTTGCATTCAAATATTTTTCTCTCTGTCTTTCTTTTTGTTTTGCTTTTCTTTTTAAATGGAAATATTCTTTTTTCATCACACACTTCCTAAAAAACATAAAAACATCATTAATGCAGATTCACATCCACCCCGGATTTCATTAATGACGGTTACGTTATCTCTCATTATGACTTTGATAATCCGATCTACCAAGCCAAAGAAGAAGGTGAGAAAGATTCCGAACTCCCTGAAGAGTTAGCAAGGTTATTGAGGCAAGAAGAAAAGGTCATCCAACGACATCAAAAGTCGATTGAGGTTGTGAATCTCAAAATTGAGGACAAAGTGAAAGAGGTCAAGATGGGGGTCACTTTAGAAGAAAGTGTGAAGGCAGGGTTGATAGAAATATTGTGAGAGTTTGTTAACATCTTTGCTTGGTCTTACCAAGTCATGCCTGGGATCTATACAGACATTGTGGTGCATAGGCTACCTTTGAAAGAAGAGTGTCCCCCTGTCAAGCAGAAGCTTCAAAGGATGTGCCCAGATATGTCCAAGAAGATCAAATATGAGGTTCAAAAGCAGTTTGATGCATGTTTTCTGGCTGTTACTTGTTACCCTCCATGGGTAACTAACGTCGTTCATATGCCTAAGAAGGATGGAAAGGTAAGGATGTGCGTTGACTATCAGGATTTGAACAGAGCAAGCCCTAAGGATGATTTCTCGCTTCCTCATATTGATGTACTGGTAGATAACACTGCTCAATTCTCGGTATTTTCTTTCATGGATGGAATCTCCGATTACAATCAGGTCAAAATGGCTCAGAAAGATATGGAGAAGACCACGTTTATCACACCTTGGGGAACCTTTTATTACAAGGTAATGCCTTTTGGTTTGAAGAACGTCGGGGCAACCTACCAGCGCACTATGGTGACCCTTTTCCATGACATGGTCCATTAAGATATTGAGTGATATGTGGATGATATGATTGCAAAGTACAGAGGAAGAACATCTAGTCAACTTGCAGAAATTATTTGAGAGATTGAGGAAATTCAGGCTGAAGTTGAATCCCAACAAATGTACCTTTGGGGTAAGATCCGGTAAATTACTTGGATTTCTGATAAGCGAAAGAGGAATTGAGGTTGATCTTGCAAAAATAAAAGCAATTCAAGAGATGCCTAAACCAAAGACAGAAAAAGAAGTATGTGGTTTCTTAGGGAGGTTGAATTACATTACTAGGTGCATCTCTAATCTAACAGCCCATTGTGAACCAATGTCCAAGTTATTAAGAAAAGATCAGGTCGTCTGGTGGAACGAAAATTATCAAGGAGCATTAGAAAGAATAAAGGAATACTTGCAGGAACCTCCAATTCTTATGCCTCTAGTAGAAGGAAGGTCGTTGATCATGTACCTCATTGTCCTCGATGAGTCAATGGGGTGTGTATTGGTCCAACATGACGAGTCTGGCCGAAAAAAGCATGCAATACACTACCTGAGCAAAACGCTTACCAGCTGTGAAATCAAATATTCGCTGCTTGAGAAAACTTGATGCGCTTTAGCATGGGATGCTCTCCGGATGAGTCAGTATATGTTGACCCATACTATCTTGCTGATCTCAAAGATGGACCCGATTAAGTATATTTTTGAAAAGCCTTCTCTCACGGGAAGGGTTGCCCGTTGGGAAATGATTTTAACAGAGTATGATATTCAGTATACGACTCAAAGAGCCATCAAGAGTAGTATCGTTGCTAACCACTTGGCTCATCAACCTATAGAGGATCATCAGCCAATGAAGTTTGAATTTTCTGATGAAGATGTGTTGTTTCTCAAAGATTATCACAATATACCAGACCCAGATGAAGGCCCCGAACCAGGACCACAATGGATGCTCATGTTCGACGGTGCTTCAAATGCTTTGGGAAATGGTGTAGGAGCTATCATTACTTCTCCCATAGGTTTTCATATTCCTTTCACTGCCAGAATTTGTTTTGATTACACCAAGAACATAGATGAATATGAAGCTTGCATCTACGGGATTGAAGCAGCTATTGACTTGAGAATCAAAATTTTGAAGGTATACGGGGACTCAACTCTGGTTATCAGCCAAATCAAAGAAGAGTGGGAGACGAGGCACCGAAATTTGATTTTTTACCGGGAGCATGTAGTGAAGTTGATTCCATATTTTGAGGAGATCACATTTGACCATATCCGGAGAGAAGAAAACCACTTAGCAGATGCATTGGCTACTATGGCATCCATGTTTAAAGTTAAATGGGTGAATGATGCCCCTTCCATCAGAATTATGAGGTTGGATGAGCCAACATTTTTCTATGTTAATGATGAAATACAAGATGATAAACCTTGATTTTATGATATCAAAGGATACCTCGAAAAATAAGAGTACCTGGAGGATACATCTATCACAGATAAGAAAACACTGAGGAAGTTGTCTGCCAGGTTTTTCTTGAATGGTGATGTGCTGTATAAGAGGAATCATGATTCTGTTCTGCTCAGATATGTGGATAAACACGAAGCAGAAAGAATTATCGAGGAGATTCATGAAGGTTCACTTGGAACCCATTCCAGTGGTCATACCATGGCTAAAACGATTCTGAGAGCAGGTTATTACTAGATGACCATGGAAACTGATTGCCACATTCATGCTAGATCGTGTCACAAGTGCCAAATTTATGTTGATAAAGTGCATGTTCCTCCCGTGCTTTTGAATGTTTTGAATTTTCCATGGACCTTTACAATGTGGGGCATTGACATGATCTGACGCATTAATCCCAACGCTTCGAACGAAGAGTGATTCATCTTAGTGGCTATATATTATTTCACCAAGTGGGTGGAAGCTGCTTCCTATGCGAATGTGACTAAGCAGGCGGTTGCCCGTTTCATCAAGCAGAATATCATTTGTCATTATGGGATCCTCGAAAAGATTATTACGGATAATGAATCCAATCTCAACAACAAAATGATGATGGAGTTGTTCTAGAACTTCAAAATTCAGCATCATAATTCCTCCTCGTATCACCCGAAGATGAATGGAGTTGTTGAGGCAGCCAATAAGAATATCAAGAAGATTGTACAGAAGATGGTTGTAACCTACAAGTACTGGCACGAGATGCTACTGTTTGCTTTGCATGGTTACTGTACTTCGGTACGTACCTCGACTGGGGCAACCCCATTCTCATTAGTGTACGGTATGAAAGTTGTTTTGCTTGTTGAAGTTGAATTCCCTGCTTTAAGGTTGATGACAAATGTGAAACTTGACGAGGCTGAATGGGTGCAGAATAGATTCGATCAGTTGAACCTCATTGAAGAGAAAAGAATGAATGTTATCTGTCATGAGCAGTTATATCAAAAGCGGATGAAGAAGGCATTCGATCAGAAAGTCCGTCCTCATAGTTATAAGGCTGGTGACCTCATTTTAAAAAGGATTATTCTTCCTCAATCTGATCCCAGGGGCAAGTGGACTCCGAATTATGAAGGGCCATATGTTATAAATAAAGTTTTCTCCAGCGGAGCCATGATGCTTGGAACTATGGATGGTGAAGACTTTCTACTTCCTGTGAACGCAGACGTAGTCAAGAAATACTTCGCATGAAAAGGACCCGTTATGTCGACGACTTAGGAAAAAATGGGCATCCCGGCGAACCAAAAAAATGAATAAAAGATTCGAGAAAAACTTAGGGATAAAAAAAAATATTACACCCGCTAATTTGAAAACCCGAAAGGGCAGCTTAGGCAAAAAAAAGGGTATTCCGGTGGATTGAAAACCCAAAAGGGCGATCCAGGCAAAAGTTGGAGATTGAAAGTGAAAGGCTACATCTCGCGGAGGATCTTTGATTTCATCTCGCTGTTATAGTTGTAAACCCTAGAGGGAAGGAATCAGTCTGATCATCTTCTTCAGAAAGCAAAGTGATGAGAGCGTTGAGGTCATAAGACTTATAGTAGAATCAGAACCTGATGGAAATCTGTGTTCACATTTCCATTCTTGTAATACTCTTTTGTTTTTATTTTTGCAATTACCACTTTCTAGGAATTGCTTCCCGATGTAAATGCCTATTTACAGGCCAACTTTAAATCAATAAAAAGTTCTTTCCACTCAAAAGTTTGCTCTTTGTTTTTACTTTACTATTTTGTTTGCAAAAACGTCCAAAATTTTGATAATCACTGCATCTGAAAACTTGAAAGGCTTTACATAACATGATTAGAAACATTTGAATTTGCTTACGATTTTTGTGTGGCCTGGTTGGTAGACAAAGAGTCATGCTATACCCGGGACACTTTGGTGTTATTTGTTTTGTATAAGCCTTTGTTCACTCGTAGAGGTACACCATACCTGATTGTCTTCCCAGCTGAGAATTCTTGGCTTTTGATTGAAGAGACTTCTTGGTAAAGAATCCTTGTTCCCTAGCAGACATGGTTAAAGTTATGCTTATTGGAGAATGTTTATTCCCCTAAGCAAAGATTTTCCCCAGTTGTGAGGTCTTTCTTATTCCCCAACCAAGTTTGTCTGAAATTTTTTCTCATTTCCCAGTAGAGTTGTTTTGTTGAGATTTCTTGTTCAAGGATTCTCATATCTCCAGCATAAGCATATTTTTAAGGATTCTTATGCAAATATCACTTGTTCCCCATCCAAAGTTTTGTGCATGAGTCCTCTTATCCCTAGCAATGTAAGATTTTGTCATCCCCACCAGAAGAAGTGATAAGTTATCCCCCAAGTAGTCAGAGGTGGATTTTGTTCCCCACGGGTCCAGTGGTAATTGGTATCATCCCCAGCAGTGTCCAATCTTCATTGGCGTCCCCCATTCAGAGTTTCCATTAAAGATTTGAACCTCTCTAACAGAGCTTGCAATTTATTTTTGCGATTCCCCACAGAGTATAGCCCGTGGTTATCGGTTATTCAGTTTGTTGCTCCACACAGAGTTTCAGATTTTCAGGGCACTCTTCGGCAGTTCTTTATATCTCCTTTATTTCTCGGCGAAATCATGCATCATTACGTTGCATCTATAAAACTGCATAGCATTTCTATTTTTACATGAAGCATTATGCCATAGAAAAATTCAAACATGCATCGAACATGAGCCAATTAGGGCCTTCTTATTGAAAATGTTCATTCTATGTATCCCCAAAAGAGTAATCCTCACAAAATGCCCTGAGACATGGTTCATTACCAGTTTGGGCCTCTTTCTTAAATTCCGGTGTTTACTGGCGTTCCTTGGTCAGGTCTGTTTAGTCCTCCTTGGTTAAGTCCAATCATTATTCGCACTTCTCAGAGTCCAGTGTTTACTGCCATTCCTTGGTCAGGTCTGTTTAGTTCTCCTCGGTTAAGTACAATTATTATTGGCATTTCTCAGAGTCCAATGTTTACTGGCGTTCCTTACTCAGGTCTGTTTAGCCCTCCTCGGTTAAGTACAATCATTATTGGCATTTCTTAAAGTCTAGTGTTTACTGGCGTTCCTTGGTCAGGTCTGTTTAGTCCTCCTCGGTTAAGTCCAATCATTATTGGAATTTCTCAGAGTCCAATGTTTACTGGTATTTCTTGGTCAGGTTTGTTTAGCCCTCCTCGGTTAAGTCTAATCATTATTGGCATTTCTTAAAGTCTAGTGTTTACTGACGTTCCTTGGTCAAGTCTATTTAGCCCTCCTTGGTCAAGTAAAATTGTTATTGGAATTTCTTAAAGTCCAGTGTTTACTAGAATTTCCTCAAGTGACAAAAGAAAAAAGAAAGTTTAACCGCTACCCAGTGCATTACCATTCCTCAGAGTGCAAATTTTATGGTTCTTTTGGTATTCAATCCTCTTCCACCTTGAATGTCCGAAAGTTGTCTCTTTTTCGACCCTTCAGATCAAAGAAGATTGAATAGGGGCAACTGTTGTACCCTAAAATTTACCCTCTTCTCTTCAACCCTAATTGTCTTATGTCTCTTTATCATACATGCTCATGCATATCATTGGTTATATGGTTATGGGATCAAGGTATCTTGTTCTATTGGTTTATTTCAAGCAAGAAAGAAGAAGGACATGTATTCAAGTCAATGGTGAGGAGATGTCCTCAGTCTCTTGGTTCACTCAAGCCACAAGGGTTCCAAATGCCTTAAAGAGGTTTTAACATGTTCATTGTATCCTCAAATGATTGATATTGGAAAGGGATTTAAAGATGATCATCATTCTTCTATCTTTTAGCTATCAACTAGGGTTTTGGTCAAAGACAGTTTGTGACTGACTTTTTGAGCAAAACTTGTTTCCTAGTCCTATATATGTCTCAAGGCATTCATGTGTGAAGTATTGTTCATTAGATTTAATCAGAAGAGGCTCAATTGGTCAAGAGAAATGATGAATTGGTTGTGTAGAACAAGAGTCAACCGTGCAACCAAAAAGTCAACTCTTGTCTTTTTAAGGTCAAACTTGTGTCTCCTGAGTCAAATGTGGCCAATGGTTGAGATTTGTCCAAGTGGAATAACAAGAATCAAGAAAATCAAGAGATTTTTTTAAATTGCCTAATTTGGGAATTTAGGGTTTATTAGAACTTACTATTTTTGCAAGTTTTGTGTGAATGATCAGCTATTTTCATGGCCAATTTTCCCTATGATCAAGGCTTCAAATCAAGTTGGAAATAACATGAAATTTGTTCTCCTTTTTTCAAGATTTAAGGAGATAACAAGTTTATAGAATTTGGGGCATCGTGTTTCAGGTTATGAACATTTGAAGGTGGATGTTTCAAGTTCATCAAATGCTCAACACTTAGAATTTTTTCTAAGTGTTTTAAGTCATAATTTGCAAGCAAGTTCATGTAAATTTTAATATGGGTTAGAGGATTCATTTCAAAATACCTTCAACATGAAAGATGTTCTTTGATCGTTTCTCTTTCCATTGATACCAAGTTTGTGAAGTTTGGGTGAACATGCATCAAGATATAGTCCTGCTAAGATGGCTGCATGACCATGCATTAACCTTGAGATGAAGGCATGCATCAACCAAGTTCTGCACAACTTACTTCAAATGGCCAAACATGTTCCTTTACCATCACACGCACCATTATTTTCTTTCTTTAAAAGGCCCAAACAAGAAGATTTTCATGCATACTCATGTTTCCATGCATTTTGCCTAAAGGAGAAAATAGAAAGTGTACAACTTGTTGATTTCACTCTCTCTCACGTGTCAGATTGCTCATGTTTTCTCCACCCCATTTCCATTTTCCAAAACTCACCAAACATCCCTTGAATTAGCATGAAACGCGCCATGCTACCTTACTCTCTTTTTCACTCAATTTTCCAAACTTGCCCCTTAACAGATTTTTAATCTTGTCCAACATTTCACCTCACTCTACACACTCTATATAACACTCTCTTGCCCTCATTTCACAAACACACGCCCTTGAAGAGAGAGAAATCATATAGTTTCATTACAAGCTTTCAAGCAAATTTCTCATTTGAAGTTATCCTATCCTAATTTCTCTTGTTCCATTCCTATTATTTTAAGATCATAGAGCATTTTTGGTGGGGTTTCTGAAGTTGTAAGCAAGCACAAGAGGCAGTGGACCTTCTCCACTAGGTAAGCTTCTCTTCTCTTCATCTCCTTCATTCTATATCTAAAAATGTCATGATTAGGTTACATACATTTCATATGTTTTGCTTAAGATGATATTGTTGCTTGCTTGCTTGGATACTTGATGATTGAAGTTGCTGAAATTTGGAAAATAATTGTGATTGCTTGACTTTCGTGTTGATTTTCTCTATGTTTAGTTCATCATTTTGAGATTTTCTTGGCGTGGTTGTGCTCCACTCTTAGAGATTTACATTTTTTTCTTTTTATTTAATTTGATTTCACGGGTTGTGGATGGAGTTATGTGAGCTTGAAGTTGTTGTGTTAGATGCATGGAGTTAGGGTTTTTGAGTCGTGCATGAGTTTGGTGTGAAGTTGAAGATGATAGTGTGTCCTTTTCTGATTGGTTGGGCTTGGTTTTGTCTTTTCAGGAGTTAAGTGGGGGCGTGACCGATTGATACCGTGTTTACATGATTTTTGTGATTTTTGTTTTTTATTTAAATTTCACGTTTAATCAAATTTGATTTTAAGTGGAATTGGATCATGGGCCAGATGCACTTGCTTTCCTCACCCCCTTATTTTGAGCCCATTTGCATGGTTAACTATTTCTCATTTCATTTTCACTTTGCCGATGCACCCCCTTTGCCACTTAGGTCCATTTTATTTCTTTTGTTCTTTATTTTCTTTTTTGATTTTATTTTAATACTTCCAACAATCCAAAAACTCCCCAAAAATTCATGAATGTATTTTAAGATGTTATTTAGTTTCCTATAATTTTTATTTTATTTTTATAATTGTTTTGGTATTTTATTTTAATTTTATCATGAAATGTGTTTTGTTTGATCTAGTTTGATTTTTTATATTTCCCCTTGATTTTCTTAATCCCATTTTTGCACACTGATCGCGTCCAGACATGTCTATCGAATGATGAATGCAAGTTTACAGTCTATCGTGTAGTTTTAAAAGATTATCGAACCCACAGAGACTAATAGTCAAAGGGGGTGCGTTTTTGGTCGTGTTCCAAAGAAAAGACGTAGTCTAATCGCTTCTTGACTGACACCATTTTCTTTCAATGTGTCTGCATACTGTACAAACACTGACAAATGTAAGTTAGGATCATCTATAGGACTACATGAAAATTGGTTTTGTTGAACGACTGATAACAGCGAAGGTTTCAACTCGAAATCGTTTCGATTGATGGCAGGGGCAGCAATGCTGTTATTGTTGGTGTAAGCCCTAGAGGCCAATACTTTTGGTACTTGTATCGAATTATTTATTAATAATAAAAGGCTTTTTCTTTATTATGTTTGTTTAATAAAGTCCCTAGAATAGCTAGTCCGTTTAATGTATCAAGTATGACTTAATCATGAGATCATATTAAACATAAGGACACTATTCTTAAAGTATCAGTAGTCAAGCTTTATTGTGAAGTGGGATAACATTAAAGCATGAAGACTATTATGTTTATAGACTGATGATCACATCTCATGGATCATGGATAAAGAGTTATCAAGTCTTAAGCATAGGTATGAATATTAAGAGTAATATTTATATTGGACTGACCCGCTATGAGAATACTATATAGAATGTTATGCAAAGTGAAATTCTAGTTATCAGACTTTAGATGTCACACGGGTTGTTAAGACATCCAATTCTGCACAGACAAGAATTATGCAGAACTTAACAGTAAGTGCAGTAAATAACACAAGTAATTGTTTACCCAGTTCAGTCCAACATGACCTACATCTGGGGGCTACCAAGCCAGGGAGGAAATCCACTATCAGTAGTATTAATTCAAAGCTAAACTCACCCGTTTACAACTTGTCACTTAATCCCTACCCAATGCAATTTCAATCTTACTCTAAGATCAGAGTTCCTACTCACTCCCCCTCAATCACCTCAGTGATTACTACCTTTAATCAATATTAAAGACAACGTTGAAGTCACACTTCAAACAACTCTTGATTGTGCTTCACAGCTTTAATCAAGATACACAACACTCACGCTTAAAAGCTTTGAGCGACACAACACTTACAACTCAATGAACACCCTATGCCAAAGCAATCATCAACGTGATAAAGGCTTGGCTTACAAGATATGTCTAATACAAGACTCACAAAAATACAGCAGTGAAGTATGATGGACACACTTAATCTTCACGCCTCAAAATCCCCGAAACTGAATGAAGGAACGACTTCCTTTTATATTGCAGTACCTGGGCTTTTGCACTTGTATTCTCCTGAATTTAAGGTCACACGAGTTCCCATAAATTCAATATCTAGGTTACTAACAAATAGGCTATTTGTTAGGTTCATTAAATGTAACTTGGTTGTTGATTTCCTGGTTTTTCTCTAAGCTGTTGACTTCCTGAAGAATAGCCTAAGAGAAAGCTGAAACAGAAAACTGAACAACCTACAATATAGCATATGCTGTCAGGAATGAATGTCACGACATTCAGCTTGACATCAAGGATCATATGCTAAGTCTATTTTTCCAGAAAACAGACTGTACAATTTTGCTGACCTGTACATGACCAAAGTGACCATACTACAGTAGCAGCTTACATTAATAAATGTCAAAGTATCCAATTTGACATTTACACATTTGGCCTTACGTTAGTTCTGTTATCCTCTTGAAGAACAAACTAAGAAACATACTAAAGTGTAGCAGAACACCACTCTGTCTATTATTCAGTATATACTGTCCATGATGAATGTCATAACATCCAGTTTGACATTTACACAGTAGGCCTTATGCCAGGTCTGGTTCTTCCTTGATAACCAGACTGCAAATGAATACTGAGCTCTAACAGAACACCAACTGTTCTATTCCTCAGTAGCTGCTGACAGGGATGAATGTCACAGTCTCCAGTTTGACAATCAATAAATCCTGTATTAGCTAATCTTGCAGTAACTACTCAAGTGTGTCATGACATCAATCAAGACATCAGAGTACAGTTAGATATTCTAACCTACAATGCAGTCACACATACACACCATGTCAAGACATCAGTCAAGACATTAGAATCCAGCTAGTGTTTTACCATATAATGCAGCCAATTAAACACCTACACAAAGTGTCATAAGTTATTCTCATGGTGATAATGGTGTATACCACCCTTCGACCTGAAACCACTATGGACCCTAGATGTAGAGTCAAGTGCCTTATTGTTGATCAAACGTTGTCCGTAATTGGATGACCATAAATACAGTTGATGGGTACTCCACGAAGCATGCTAAGGGACATGAGTGACCTAGATGGAATTTGCCCATCCTGCGTAACAGGATAAATGTCTATGGGCCCAATATTGAACTGGACAAGGATGACACGATCTATGCCTTGTGTTCAATATAGACATAAGGGCAAAAGGGTAATTATACACATAATTATTATCACAGAAGGATTTGTTAGATCACATGACATTTTCGTGTCTTGGGTAGCAGTGATGTGTTGCTAGATACCGCTCACTGTTTATTATGTTAAATATGTGATTTAATATAATTGCCAATGCCGCGAAAACCTATAGGGTCACACACAAAGGACGGATTGATGAGAGATAGAGTAATTAAGGAATACTGTAATGTACGGTTCCCTTAAGTGAATTATAGAACATCGTAAGGTACGGTGTACTTAAGTAGAATACGAAATATGGTAAGGTACCACGCGCTTAAGTGATTTTGGCATATTATAAGATATGGACCATACACACTTGAGTGGGCTTTTTAGCTTGCAGCCCACACAGGTGGTTCTATAAATAGAACCCTTGTGTAGAAGCATTGTTACACTTGTAATTTCGTTTCTCTCTCTCTCTCTCTCTCTCCTCTCTCTCTCACACACACACACACACACACACACACACACACACACACACACACTCAAAGCATTCATTTGTAGCAACTAGCACTGAGATTGAAGGAATCCGTTTGTGTGGCACTACGCCAAAAACTGGAATAGACAGCGCACCTTAGAGGGCGCTTTATTACAAAAGCGCCCTCGAAAGTGAAGCGAAAAAATAAGGAGCAATAGACAGCGCACTTTAGAGGGCGCTTTTGTAACAAAGCGCCCTCTAAGGTGAAGCGAAAAAATAAGGAGGAGATAGAGGGACAACAATACATGGCGCTTTTTAGAAAGCGCCCTCTAAGGTTACCCTTAGAGGGCGCTTTTAATAAAGCGCTGTTATAAGTCCATGTGCATTTCCAGCTTATAAAGCGCTTCTGGAAAGCCTTAGAGAGCGCTTTCATAAGCGCCCTCTTAGGCCCCCTTTAGAGGGCGCTTTGTTTCCACAAGCGCCCTCTAAGGTGAAACGAAAAAATAAGGAGGAGATAGAGGGACAACAATACATGGCGCTTTTTAGAAAGCGCCCTCTAAGGTTACCCTTAGAGGACGCTTTTTAGAAAGCGCCCTCTAAGGTTACCCTTAGAGGGCGCTTTTAATAAAGCGCTGTTATAAGTCCACGTGCATTTCCAGCTTATAAAGCGCTTCTGGAAAGCCTTAGAGAGCGCTTTCATAAGCGCCCTCTTAGGCCCCCTTTAGAGGGCGCTTTTTTTCCACAAGCGCCCTCTAATGTCCCCTTTAGTAAACATTAAAATTATAACATACTGCGCGTTTTGTTATTTCACTATCTGTTATTAGCGTTCTTTTTCACGTTAGGGTTCTGAGGCGTTTTCCTTCCACCTCTGTTAGATCTACATGCGCGTTTCCTCCTTCTACCAATCAAAGGTACACGCTTTTCCCAATTTCTGTTTTATGTTATTGCTTTGTTTTAGCTTTGCCCAATTTCTGTTTTACCTTATTACTGCGCGTTTCCTCCTTCTACGTTTGTTTCGACCATGATAGCGGATGCAATAGGAAATTGACGGTTGGTTTTTAGTGACCATGATAGCGGATGTAATGGGTTATACGACCTATGAACATATGATTTTGTGTCAACACCAGTATCATTAGAAACCTAGGTCCGAATGTGTTTGAACTCTTCTGAAATTGTTTTTTGTTTATTCTAATTAGTAATGGATAATACATGGATGTCTTCCAATCGATTGTCGAGAGAGTACGAGAATGGGGTATCAGAATTCGTTAAGTTTGCCGTTGCGCACGCCGAATACCCCAGTAGAATGATATGTCCTTGCTTGGGTTGTTGTTATGGGAAACGGGTTGACGCAGTTCAGTTGACATCGCATCTAATGAGGCATGGAATTGATCGAAGTTATACATGTTGGAATTTGCATGGTGAGAAAAGTAACGATAATGTTGAACCGGGGGATAGTACGACCTATGCCTCAAACTATAGTGGCGCAGATACATACGATTTTGATCGAGTTGAAGAGATTGCAGAAGCACTTGAAGGAGATCTTAAGGATTGTCCCGAAATGTTTGAGAGGTTGGTAAGTGATGCAGAGAAACCTTTGTATGATGGTTGCACTAAATTCACAAGATTGTCTGCGGTATTAAAGTTGTACAACTTAAAGGCGGGCAATGGGTGGTCGGATAAAAGTTTCACAGAGTTATTAGCCCTTTTGAAAGATATGCTTCCTGAGGATAATGTTCTTCCCAATCGAACATATGAGACCAAAAAGATGTTGTGCTCTATTGGCATGAGCTATGATAAGATACATGCATGTCCAAACGATTGCGTTTTGTTTCGAAATGAGTATGCATCGTTAAATGAGTGTCCTAAATGCGGTGTCTCGCGATATAAGAACAAGTTGTCTCCAGCAAAAGTCTTGTGGTATTTTCCTGTTATTCCGAGATTTAGACGCATGTTTCGTAGTGAAACCGATTCAAGACACTTGACCTGGCATGCAGATGAAAGAATTATAGATGGAAAGTATCGACATCCGGCAGATTCACCACAGTGGTTGAAAATTGATAATGATTATCCTGAATTTGGAGAAGAATCAAGAAACCTTCGCTTGGCATTATCTACTGATGGAATGAACCCACACGGTATCCAGAGTATCTCACACAGTACATGGCCTGTGATTATTATGATTTATAACCTACCTCCATGGCTATGTATGAAGCGTAAGTACATGATGTTGTCTATGTTGATTTCTGGACCTAAACAACCAGGGAATGACATAGACGTGTACTTGAAGCCCTTAATAGAAGATTTAAAGATTTTGTGGGAGACCGGTGTGGAGGTTTATGATGGATATAGGAAAGAAAGTTTCAACTTGAGGGCGATGTTGTTTGGCACAATTAATGATTTTCCAGCATACGGAAATCTATCAGGGTATAGCATAAAAGGTCAATGTGCGTGTCCTATTTGTGAAGATAAAACAGATTGGAAGCGCTTGGAGTTTGGTCAGAAGAATGTCTTTCTCGGTCATCGGAGATTCTTAAATTCAAATCATCACTACCGTGGATGGAGAAAGGCGTTCAATGGAGAGACAGAGAACTTAGTGAAAAAGGTACAGGTCAAATGATTTTAATTGTTTTCTTTATTACAGGTAAAATGACTTTTATGATTTTAATTGTTTTTACATTTGTCATCTGATTTTAATTGTTTTCTTTATTACAGGTAAAATGGCTATTATGAAGTCAATCATTCGTGCAAGAGACAAGGGTGTAAAATTTGAAGTACATTGGAGTGCTGAAGACCAACTAATTTTTTTTCATCAGGCTTGTGTCTCAATAGAGGATGGGTATCTACCTAAAGTTACTTTTGTAGTGATCCAAAAGAGACATCACACCCGTCTCTTTCCTGTCAACCCCAAAGAGACCGATAGAAGTGGAAATATTATGCCAGGTTTTTTCAATATATTTCTCAACGCAGCTGGTATATATTATCATTTGAATTTATCACTTTTTACTGATTTTGTTGTTCTAAATTGTCAAAGGAACCGTGGTAGACACCAGCATTTGTCACCCTAGGGAATTTGATTTTTACCTTAACAGCCATGCAGGAATTCAGGTAATATTAGCTATGTCATTTAACTTTATGCCATTGTTTACTATTTGTTGCTCAATCGCCTTTTGACAGTTCTGTGTTATTTGCATTTGGACGTGTTCTTTTTGCAGGGGACTAGTCGACCAACGCATTATCATGTGCTGTATGATGAAAATAAATTCACTGCAGACCAGCTACAGAGTTTGACCAATAACTTGTGCAGGGGACTACTCGATCTGTCTCAATAGGTTTGTTACTGGATTCCCTTTGCTTGTTTTTGTTTTAGGCTATACAAAACTTTAGTTTAACAAAAATGTTATCTTGTATGCAGTTCCTCCTGCCTATTATGCACACTTGCTATTATTCATCATGGGTGGATGGGCGTTATTTTGTTTAGTATTGGTTAGAACTACTAGACAGCTTTTGGATACAGTGGTCACTGGGTGTTGGTTGCTATGGATCTTTCGAGACTAATAGTGTATATTGTTGTTGTACTTTTACTAAATCATGAATATGTTGTTGTATATTGTTGATCAAAGAATCATATATTAATGTTGTATATATGAAGGATTAATGTTGTATATAAATGGATTCATGTTGTATATATCAATGGATTAATGGTGTATAACATTGGATTAAAGGATGAATTCAATATTAATTTTACACTTTTGCAGCATGCGAACAGGTTACCAATTAAATATCCACTGTTTTTCAAACAAATTTTTTTAAAATAACTAACACTTTAGAGGGCGCTTTTTCCTGAAAGCGCCCTCTAAACACTTTACATTGACAACTTTAGAGGGCGCTTTTTCCTGAAAGCGCCCTCTAAACACTTTACATTGACAACTTTAGAGGGCGCTTTTTCCTGAAAGCGCCCTCTAAACACTTTACATTGACAACTTTAGAGGGCGCTTTTTCCAGAAAGCGCCCTCTAAGGTGTCCCTTTATGGACCACTCCAGATGGCGCTTTTTTCTGAAAGCGCACTATAATGTGGCCACTTTAGACAGCGCTTTCTCCAGGAAAACAAAGCGCTGTCTTTACCTATGCCAGCGCCACTTTAGAGGGCGCTTAAAAGCGCTGTTATAGGCCAAAATAAGCGCCCTCTTTTCCCTTATTTGGCGTAGTGTGGACTGAGTAGAGGCGTTGTCATCGTTCAGCGTTCGTGATCGCCACAAGTGGTAACGATTCTATCACTGATCATGCCCATTCGTAAGGATCATTAAAGGAGAAATTTTAAATTCCGCTGCATTTTGGACGTCATTCTCCTTCATGCATATCTTAGCTCTTGTGGGGTTCCAGTAAGATAGATTGGATCCCAATACTGTACTTATGAGAGGGACCTGGGTGGTCATGGCCATATGAGTGATATAGGAGTTATATGGTTGTGTACACTTCACTAGTTTTGATATAGTCTTACTGACTCATATTATATTAAATGAATGAGTTGGGGTTTACATATAATCAATACATCTATATTGACTTGGTATGCGATTACCATATTATCGGTTAATGAACCATGATGGGATATGTATATTATATTACTATGAAAATTATCACAGGAGACTAAATAGGTGGCCTCAGTGATATGATCGTGATATTTTTAGTCGTTACTCGTTCATGGGAGATGGATATGAGATACCCTGATGGACTTTTCAGGTAGACATTGACCTGGGTAGAAGGGTAGTGAGATATTTAATGCTTTAGATCGAGAATCTATTGAGATTATTATATCACCCCGTATTGTTCTATTATTTTTAGATAAACAGGTATTCAGATTCGACTTGCAACTGAGACTTGACACTAAAAACTCGATGGAGCGTCTTTTCAATGTGTTGAAGACTTTGTCTGATCATTGACACATTAACTATTATGGTTGTATTATCAAAGTTCTATCCGGTCCACTTCCATATATTTACATTGATGTATAAGTACCAATCATTAATACCACGAATTCTTATTCTAGATATATGATTATGGGAATTACAATTGGTATTATAGTAGATCGGTTCACAACCTAGCCATGGGCGAGTACTGTTAAGTTGCGAGTAAGATTGTGGGAATTGACTATGAGATTCCTACTACTAGTTCATAATGTTAAGTACAATTAGCTTAGGGTTTATGTATGGTGAGTGGGATCGTGCGGTCGATAACCAGAAAAGAGTAGTGGGATTAAGAGGAGCCACATAAGTGCCAAAGATTTGGAGATCAAAACATAAAGGTTTGATGAGTGGAAAATGCCAAGCAACTCAAAAGGGATGGATCACAATGATAAAGAATCTAAAATCAAATAAGAATGGTTAAATGCTTATAAGTTTCAAACCCTTGGGAGCCAAGCATGCCAAAAAGGAAGAAGTACCCTATTTTAGCAACCAAAATATCTTGCGCGTTGAGAAATAACTTTTAGAAATCTAACACAGAAGTAAGATGAGGTTGAATCATAATCAAGTAACTGATACTTCCCGAGTGAAGTTTGAACACCACAATCAGGCGACATGCAACAACCACTTGAATTACTAAGTGAATGCGGCGGGAGAAGAATTTCAAAGGTTTCATAGTTGGACTACCTAATGTATAAGAAATAAGGACTTCAATTGAGTAGTGACTGATAGAGAAATAGAGTCAACTCGCCTATTGTAAGTGAAACTTCCATTAAGTTACTTCAGTCTGCTAAAGTATTAGTTTAAGAACAGTGAAATCGCATGAGGATTAAAAAAGCTTCGTGTTAACCAGGGATTAGAAGTATGCCTCACACTTCTGGAAAGTGTTACACCATTGTTCATGGGGAAGTAGCTACTCAAGAAAATTTATGACCTAGAACAAGACTCAGGAGCTTAAATGATACTACAAAACTCATAGTCATATTACTGATCATAATGTGGCTTATTTTATATGAGCACAATGTGGATGAGCAAATGCGTTCCCGTAGTGGAAATAGCAGGGGAGATGGCTTCACTATTCAGTTGGTGACGGGTTAGAATGCATGTAGAATATGGGCATGTCGAGATATGTTATCCCGATCATAGACCTGTTTACACAGTTGAGGCCTTATAAAGGGATAGTGGGACACAAATACTCCAGACACTATGCTCGGCTACAAATGATGCGGTGTGGTACGAGTGTGCAAGTTGCAAGGGATATGTGACTAACATGACATTTCTACAATATGAGGATGTGATTATTTAGTCTGAAAATATAAATAGGAGATCTGAAGTAATTCTGAAATCTCCCTTGGACCTAACACAAATGTATTTACCAGACAATCAAGGTTAATGGTGAGAGAGTTTTGGATGCCTAGCAATTTTGACAGGAAGATGATGTAGTACATGAGTGGTTCTTGAATAATCTGATGTGTTTTAAAAATAATATGAAAAACTCGGAGATTGAATAAAGGCTGCATCAAGCATTACTCAACATAAGGAGTAAATTTTGAATATGAGGATGCTTCAAGGAAATTCAGATGTGTCTTTAGTCAGATTATAGAGCGATGTCATAAAACCTTGAACTGGCATGATTACACATAGAAGTTACCTAGCATGGGACTTAAGATTGTTCATGTTAATATTTAAGTAAAAATAGAGATACGCTTACCGGCCTCATATAAGCAAGATACACTAAGATCAATAGAGGAGAAAATACTAGTTGATCTTGCGATGTACCGTGACTCACAAGATAAGTTTAAGAAGGTGGTGGCAACCCTCCAATCCTGGTAAACCTTCCTAGAGGTTTTAGTGATGCTGGAAGAAATGATTTCAGAAAAGTTCATGCTCATGAGATATCAGGAAACATCCATTACGATTGGCCATCTAAAGCTTTACTGACTGCCTCCTACTAAATAGTCAAATATGTTATCATGTAGGTATTACCCTTAGCCTTCCTAGATTACTGTATAAAATAGGAACAAGGGATGCATTTGACTTAGGGAATATGCGTTTAAGCAAGTTGTAAAGCATCCAAAGTCCCATTCTATTAAACTTCCTATTGGCTCTCCTTCCTTGATTTTTATAATTTTGGTTAGTAAAAAACATGATATTGTGTCTATTGAAGATGAAATAGATGTTTCTCATAGTCTGTTGAACTTTAGTTATAAGATGTTTCTTATGAATCATGTCCCAAATATATGTCCCAAATATTGTTCTTCCCAAAATTTCAAATATTGATGAGTCTGATATGGATGATGGTGAAAACATGATACACCCATATCTGGGTCGGTAAGAAGCCATCTTCTCAAAAAATTTGTGAAGGAATATAAGGCTTTATAGGAAATAATAGCTACTTCAACTACCATAAAGGATATGGTTGAATGGTTTATTCAAATTCATAATCCAAAGGCTATGCGTGTGTCATCTTCTCAAATTGTTGTACAAGATGTTGAGAAAGATGTTAAGGCATTGGATGTGGATGAAGACCTGACAAGTAGTGATGAAGATGAAGATGTTGAATATGAAATTGACTCTGGTGATGACTTTACTCCCTCCTCCAAGTAATTTTTTGTAAGACTCTGGGGAATGTTTACTTTCTTTTTTGATGGCTTCCTTTACTGATTCTGATGATGTATGTCATTTTTATGGTCGGATAAACTATTCTCTTCTGGTTTTCCCCCTGTGTTGGATGGATTTCATTTTCTCTAGTGATACTTATTGTCCTTGTGTGGGCCGGATGCTCTATTTTTTTTATACCCTTTTAGGTCTAACAAGTCACCTCCCTTTGTCTGTTTGAGGAAAATAGGGGGAGTAAGCACATTCCTTTTGTTATACTATGCAATATGGTTTTTAACATCTGTTGTGATCTCTAATTATCATGTTTGCATGTTCCTTTTATTCTCTGATGTGATATGATATAAGCTGCCAAAATGATTTGTGTGTTATCTTTATGTTTTCTTTGAAGTTTTTGTGACCAAGAGATCTAATTTGGAAGAGTTTTTGTAAAGATGTGCATAACAACTTTCATGTGATTGGAATTTTTTATGTAGGCATCATGTTAAACATGTTCTGATGTTATGCAAGACATTATGTTTCAAGGAGATTAATGGCATAATTTATGTAGACAAACATGTTAAATAAGATGTTCTAACTTTATACAAGACATATTGTCTCAGATTGCTTACTTGGAACACATGGTTTAAGGAATTAAATCTCGTGCTATCAGGATTTATTTTCTTTTTTGTCCAATCAAAGATTTGATTTAAGGCGTGTCTTCATTTGGAAAAAAATTTATTATGAATCCTTTTCTAGTAAGATTGTAATTTTTATTCAAATCAAATTAAGATTTAATTATATTTAATTTAATCAAGATTAAGAGTCACCATTATGAAGATTAATGTTTTCTTCACTTTTGGGAATTCAACCGCCTTCACACCAAAACCTATTGGGATTTTATGGTGCACAATTATTTCTATTTTAGGAGGTGTTCTACCTCATGTGAAGTCTCGTAGCTTGCATTGTGAAGCTTGGAGTTTTTAGTTTTTATTGTGTCTTTGTGTTGTGGGTTGTAGTAATCTATTTTAGAGTTATCTTTATGTGTTAGGAGGATAAAGTATTTATATTGTACTTTTGATTCATCTCTCTCTCTCTCTCTCTCTATATATATATATATATATATATATATATATATATATATATATATATATATATTATATATATATATATATATATATATATTATATATATATTATATATATATTATATATATATATAATATATAATATATTATATATATATATATATTTGTAATTGTACAAATACTTGGAAGAGTATTTGAATGAAAGTTATAGGGGTCTCAAATTCAGGGGGAGTCTGGATCGAGTTTCGCGGTTATTATTAAGAAAAGGACACTGAGTTGGCAGAGTTCATATGATATCTTAGTGTACTATTGACTACTAAGAATGAATTCCATTTCTTTGGGATAATTCCCTCCAAACATTTGTGACTTTGCTCAGAGTTGGGTTAGCAATTATTTGTGTTATTTATTTTTACGCATTTATTACCTTGTTAAAGAATCTTGTTGTCATACACTGTGTCTGACATCTTGTCATTGATCAAACCGAATTTCAATCATCAACACCAACACTTATATTAAAATTCATATCCAACATCAACTATAGACTCGACCTTTTTTCCATCATAACCTCTCCCTTTATTTCATCATCATCATCATCAATTTATCATTTATATTTTTCAAACCAATTATCACTATGGACTGCATAAAAATCAATGAAACATCCAAAAATAATTACCATGGACTGAATATTGCTAAGTTGTTTATCTCTTTCTAGTATTGTAAGATTTTTGGTCTTTATTTCTTTCTAGAGTTGTATGTTATTAGTGTCGCATCTCGAAAAATATGATCTTTCGCGAAGTGTTCGCACGCTCGTGGAAAATGATTCGAACAGAGTCACCACCGAGCTTTATTTATTCCAAATAAGGAAATGAAAAATATCATAAAACCCTTAAAAGAAAAGAAGATGGTCGTCACAATCATATTCAGAAGCAAACACTGGACCACTCAGGACCAAACCATTAGATTTTGTGATATTGGGGTTGTTGGTCTCCCACACCTTGTTATTTTCCTCAGGATAGGGAATTACCAAATGCACTGAGGATCTCTTGCCTCGGGCAACTCGAGGTCTGGTTTGAGCATAATTCTCGTTATGTGTTCGGTTCCTTTGTCTTGGTTGGGGAATAGGCAATGCATGCCGTCTGGGAGGCCTTGGAAGCACAAGTTTAGGATAATATCTGGGAGGACCAACATGTAATAGGTTGATTAATATAGGCTGCAGAGCGGGAGGAAAGATGGGAATAATATTCCTGATTGTGGCACTTTGTCAAAGCTTTTCCTCCCTTCTCGCCATAGCGGTTACAATTTCCAATATTTGATCCATATTGCCTTTTATGACATTCATATCCCCTCTTATCTCCTCTTGACTCTGCTCCACGCGTTCCATGGTCCTTCAATAACTATCAAGGATTCAACACGGGTACCGGGAAATCAGTGGCTAGTTATGGATAAAAGGTAAGGATGTTTTTTTTAATGATATGCATGCATGCTAATGAAATGTGAATGCATGAAACTTTTGTATTTTAGTATGCAAAGAAAATGCAATGCATGTATAGTTAGGATATTGGGTATCATGAGTATCATAGAACAACCAACCAGGTAGGCCCTTGTAATGGATAATTATATGTTTTCTACCCATAAACCGCTCACAAGGTTGGCTATGAGTTTGTGGATAAGGTTCCCAAGGTCATGGATGTTAGTCGTATCAATGTCCTGCAACAGGCTAGCCGTTTTATGACGAGAGTGGCAAAAAGGTCTATAATGAGTGGGGTATTCGTATTAGGCACACAAAGAGTAGTCCTCGGAGACTAAAATTATGCAACCACCAAGATAGAAATTGGTTCTAAGAGGGGTTCCCAGAGTCATGGACTCTTCATGAATCAACGTCATGTGACAAGCTAGTTGTCTTACAACGAGATCTACGAAAAGGTCTACTCTAGGGGAAGTCTTCATGCTAGGCACATAAAGAGTGGTCCTTGGAGACTAACACTACACAGCTTCCAATTATAAACTATGTATCCTCTCTTCTTTTTCCAAAACTTGGGTGTAGAGATTTATTCATGATATCATCCCAAATCCCACATATAAGCACGATAATGAACATATAACATGAAAAGAGAAAGCAGAATAAGCAAGCATGCATATACAGCGTGAAGAAAACAATTAAGCAAAGCCAATATTTATCGCAAGGTTGCCTAAGTTAGGCTTGACTATCTTTTTCTTGGAGCATAATCCCCAGGAGAGTCGCCAGCTGTCGCATCTCGAAAAATACGACCCTTTGCGATGGTCGTGGAAAAAATGATTCAAACAAAGTCGTCACCGAACTTTATTTATTCCAACGAAGGAAAGGGAAAATATCAATAAAACCTTTAAATAGAAAAGTAAAATGGTCTTCGCAACCAAATTCGGTTTCGGGAATCGATTATGCAATAGGAAGGTATTAACACCCCCCACATCCGTTGTACTAAACGAAAACCTTTTAGTTTAACTTGCGATTGAATATTGTCTTATGTTAATTGTTTTCTTCGACTTATTGAACGTGTAAAAGAAAAATGGGTCGCAAAAATGTTTTTATTAGGCTGCTTGACAAGATTGCGAGTCTTGCTCATATGTTTCCTCAGGTACAATGAGGAATTCAAAGCTACGTAGTTCTGTGCAAGACAAAATATATTTTTGGTGTTTTTTATTATAGTGCTTGACGAGACGTGAACCTCGCTCCTACGTATCTCTAGGTGCGATGGAGAACTCAAAGCTACGTAGTTCTTGGTAGCCAAGAGTGTTGGTTTATTGATTTTAATGGACAAATTTTTAGGTCGCGTTCTAACGGTTAAACATTGACTTGCGGTAGAAAAGATCTTGTTTGATCGCATTCTAGTAGTTTTAAACATTTAGATCTATGCTCACGCATAGGAGGTTTAAGTGCTAGTTTGTGTACGCATTAGAAAGGACTAAATAGTGTCAGTTTGGGAAAAGGTCTCGATCGCACGGGGATGAGAAAAGATAGGCTTGATTGGTTGAGTTTATTTTAGTGAGCACTAGTTTGTATACGCATTAGAAAGGACTAAGCGTTGTTCTTTTTAAAAAAGAATTTGATTGATTAAAGTTTGTTATGATTGAACACGTGTCTAGATCGCATTCTAACAGTAAAACATGGCTTGATTACTCGCGACGGAGGCTTAAATGCTAGTTTGTACGTGTTAGAAGGGATTAAACAAATGTTCTCTTGTGAAAGGTTTTCAATCGCATTCTAACGGTAAAACATGGCTTGTGTGTTTTTTAGGTGAATGACGAATGTTTGATGAGAATGATACGTGAGCCTTGAGATCAACTATTCGGGGTATTACCGGAATGCTAGACTCCAACGATACTTTTTTCATTCAATGTGTTTAATAAATTATTTGATGGACAATGAACATTCAAAAAATTGTTCAAAGGTTCCAATGGAATGCTAGACTCCAATGGCCCTTCTTTTTGTCCAAGTTTACGTTAGGCATTTTAGAAGCAAAAGGATGAACAAACGACACTCCCAAGACATGTGCCTCAATACCAATTATTCGAGGATTCAGGGAATGCGAGACTCCAAGGATCCCCCCCATTTTGTGTTTGTTAAAAAGAGAGGTTTAATGTTATGCTTAATCAAAAAAAAAGATTTGAGATTGTATCAAATCGATTTTATTGAGTTTGAAGAGGTTACTTGACGTTGGACCAAGAGTTTTACTTATTGAAAATGTTCACTTTAAATCATATTATTAATTATAAATTTAATTATGTCATGAGTAAAATGCAAAGTTAACCATAATGTGCTCAAAGAACGTTTGTGTATAATGACAACATGAGTGGAATGTTGTACACAAAGGTCATAATACGGCGAAATATCACAATCCATTATAAAATATATTTAGATCATCCAAAAATGAATAATGATTTATAATTAATGAAATTAAAGTGTTTCTTAACATACTTGTTACTTGTATGTCCAAAGATATACATGCGTGTTATTTTGAGTATGATTAATTCTTCATTAAAGTATATTCATTTAGCATCATTTTATTTTATTGGAATGTATTTATGCATCATCCAAAGGTGAATTTAGATGCATGATTAAATTTAAATTGGTTTGAATCCATGAAATTTATACAAAGCATTAATGTATGGGTGTGTTTTTAAATGTTTGCAGTTGCTAATAATATGTTTGTCTTGGGCAATGCAATGACAAAGTTCAATGGGATGAACTATGCTGATTGGTCTGAAAAGATTCGGTTTCAACTGGGTGTTATGGACTTGGACATGGCATTGATAATGGATGAGAAGCCCGCAGCCATTACGGAGGACAGTACGGAAGATGAAAGGTCTCTTTTTGAGGCTTGGGAAAGGCCCAACATGTTGTCTTTGAACTTGATGAGAACGACAATGACTGAAAATGTTAAGCCATTTATACCCAACATTGAAAATGCAAGGGAGTTTATGAAAAATGTGAAAGAGTAATCAAATTCTGAAATCACGGACAAATATGTTGTGGGGAATTTGATGAGTGAGTTGACGACTGAAAAGTTTGAATGGTCTCAACCCATTCATGATCATGTGACTCAAATTGGAAATTTGGCGGCAAAGTTGAAGTTATTAGGTATGGATGTGAATGAATCTTTTCTTGTACAATTTATCATTAACTCGCTTTCTCTTGAGTTTGGACAATTGCAGATGAATTACAACATCATCAAAGAAAAATGGAACTTTTAAGACAGTAAGGCCATGTTGGTTCAAGAAGAAGGGAGGCTAAAGAAAATGAAAGATCATTCTATTCACCTCACGACTCATGGTGGAGCGAGTTGCAGTAAGGTCAAACCCGACAAGAAGGACAAGAAGAAGAACAAAACTCCTTTAAAATGTTAATAAGGGTGGAGTCCAAAAGGAGAAGAAGTGTTATTTCTGCAAGGAGAACGAACATTTCAAAAAGGATTGTCCTAAAAGAAAGATGTGGTTTGAAAAGAAAGGTATGTTTTATGTTTCCATAAATTTTGAATCAAGTCTTATTGAAGTACCAAATAATAGTGGTGGCTTTATTCAGGTGCGACTACTCATGTGTCACATATTATGCATGGATTCCTTTCGATCCAAACCATAAAAGGAAGTGAAAAGTTTATTTATATGGGAAACAGAATGAAGGCACGAATAGAGGGAATTAGGACGTATAGATTGATCTTGGATACTAGTTATCATATAGATATGAAAAGTTGTCTTTATGTACCAAGATGTGCTAGGAATTTAGTTTCTGTTGCAAAGTTGGATGGGTTGGATTTTAATTTTAGGATTGGAAAACTGTGTATTTTCTTTATTTAAAAACTCATACTATTATGGTTCTGGTATTTTAGTTGATGGTTTATATCGTTTTAATCTTGATATTAATTTCAAAGAATCTCTATTTAATATTCAACATGTTGTTGGTAGTAAGTGAAGTACAAATAATGAGAGTTCTGCTTATTTGTGGCATCAAAGATTAGGTCACATATCCAAAGAAAGAGTAATGAGGTTAATGAAAGGTGAAATATTACCTCAATTGGATTTTGGTGACTGGAATATATGTTTGGATTGCATTAAAGGAAAACACACCAAACAAATATCTAAGAGTGCGTCTACAAGAAGCAGTGAACTCCTTGAATTGATACACATTGATATTTGTGGTCCCTTCCATATTTCTTATTGGGGAGGAGAAAAGTATTTTATCACTTTTATTGATGAATTCTCACGTTACTGTTACTTATATTTATTGCATGAAAAGTCTCAATCAGTGAACATGTTAAGTATTCATTGATGAGGTGGAAAGGCCATTGGATAGGAAAATAAAGATAGTGAGGTCTGATAGAGGTGGTGAATATTATGGAAAGTATAATGAGAAAGGACAATGTACAGGTTCATTCGTAAAGTTTCTCGAAAGTCGTGGTATATTTGCACAATATAATATGCCTGGCACACCAGAACAAAATGGTGTGACTGAGAGGCGGAATCGTACTCTCATGAATATGGTTAGGTCAATGATAAATTATAGAAATGTATCATTATCATTGTGGACTTATGCATTGAAGACCGCTGCATATTTACTTAATAGGATTCATAGCAAGGCAGATCCTAAGACTCCTTATAAGCTATGGACAGGAAGGAAACCTAGTTTAAGGCATCTTCATATTTGGGAATGCCAAGTTGAAGTAAGGGCATATAATCCACATGAAAAGAAGCTTGATGCATGAACCATTAGTGGTTTTTTCATTGGGTATCTTGAAAAATCAAAAGGGTATAGATTTTATTGTCCTAATCATAGTACGAGAATAATTAAGTCTGGTAATGCTCGGTTTATTGAAAACGGTCAGTTCAGTGGGAGTGAGAAATCACATAAAGTGGATATTATGGAGACTCGTGAAGAATATTCTTCACCTACAGAGTCTTATCAGGTTGTTATCCCTCTGATTATGGTACCGTCATACAACACACATAGACAACAAATTAATATTCAAAACCCACAAAATGAACATATAGTTGATGAACCGGTTGCCAATGTACAGGTCACAAATGGGCAAGAACGAGTGAAGGAAGAAACACAAGAAATAATAGTAAGAAGGTCTGAAAGGCAAAGAACACCATCTATTTTGAAAGATTGTGTTATTTATTCACTTGAACATGAATGTAACTTGAGCATTGATGATGATCCAACCTCATTCACACAAGCCATGGAAAGTGACAATTCTGAAAAATTGGATCAATGCTATGAAAGAAGAGTTAGAATCAATGGATAACAATAATGTATGGGATCTAGCTGAGTTGCCTAAAGGTTCAAAACGGGTTGGTTGTGAATGGGTCTTTAAGACCAAACGAGACTCGAAAGGCAATATTGAAAGATATAAAGCTAGACTTATCGCCAAAGGTTTCACTCAAAAGGATGGTGTTGACTACAAAGAAACCTTTTCTCCCGTTTCAAAGAAGGACTCTTTGAGAATTATTTTAGCTTTGGTGGCTCATTATGACTTAGAGTTTCACCAAATGGATGTGAAGATCGCCTTTCTAAATGGTGACTTAGAGGAAGAAGTGTATATGGCTCAACCTGAAGGGTTTGTTACTACATGAAAAGAAAGTTTAGTGTCTAAATTAAATAAGTCAATATATGGACTAAAGCAAGCTTCCGGATAATGGTATCTTATATTTAACAATATTGTTTTGTCATATGGTTTTGTTGAGAACATCGTAGATAGGTGTATCTATATGAAGGTCAGTGGGAGAAAATTCATAATTTTAGTCTTATATGTTGATGATATTTTACTTGCTACCAATGATTTTTATTTGTTATATGATGTAAAGAAGTTTCTCTCCAATATATTTGAAATGAAGGATATGGGTGAGGCATCAGTAGTTAGGTTAGGCATCATATGGAATTGAAGTACTTATCAGTGAAACAAGAAATGCATAAACAAAAAGTGTCATTTGAACATATTGGTACATATTTAATGATAGTGGATTCGTTAACTAAAGGTTTACCGCCCAAGACATTTGTTGGCCATGTAGAAAGGATGAGCATTATGTAAAAGTCCTTGTTAATATTATAATATGATTGGTATATATATATAATATATATTATATATATATTATATATATATATATATATATATATATATATAATATATATATATATATATATATATTATATATTATATATATATATATATTATATATATATATGTATAATTTAATGTTCGTATTATATGACACTTGTGAATTCAATTAAGGTTATGTTTCTGCTGAGTTTTGTTATTAATATTATACATTACTATTAATATGTGATGCCAAAAGTGTCTTTATAAAGACATGAAAGGCACATTATTGTATCCCTTAAATTTATTTGAATTGGATTGATTTCTAATGCAGGGAAGGAATTAAGTTGATGAATAATTTGTGACCGCCATGATCCGATCATTTCAATTCATTAAAGAAAATGACTTGGTGCTTTTAATAAATGGTGTACAATTATAGTATAAGAGTGAAACATCAAGTTTCCACATGAGTCAAGTGGGAGACTATTGGATTAATTCATTAATCCAATAATTATGATTCATGTAATTAAAAGTTTGACTTAAATAAAGGATACCATAATGTGTTGATTAGTTGGGTTGATGGATAATCAAGCCAATGGGTTTTTATTTTAAAATTCAAAATATAAATCCCTCTTCTCTCTCTTCATGGATGTTGGGACATGTCTCTTGGAATGAAATGTGTCTGTTGGAGTAAGATGAATATAAAGAGGGACCTTTGGAAAAACAACAAAACTTTTCTCATTCCTTCTCATTTTTCTCACAAATACACAAAAGTATATTCATCATCAAAGATACACATAAGGAAGAAGGAAGAGATGAGAGAATAATTGGAAACAAGATCGAGAATCGGACAAGAATCGGCGCCATGGATCCGGGTACATTTTTATTGTTTTCATATAAATTGGAATAGTGTGAAAATCATGATATCATGATCCAAAATATGAAGTTTTTTCTAACACACAACCCAATACTTACATAATTTACAAATTATTGCAAAATTAAAGAAAACAAACTCAGTAAAAACCGAATCGACATTACACATATCACCACACAATGTTAAATTGTTGACACAAATGGAATAATGCACAAGCGGAATCAACTCAACCTTTGCTGCTTTCCACAATCAAATATTTGTATTCATCAAAAAGAAGAAAAACGACAACCAATTTCCAAAGCAGTCCTTATCTTCTTGAACCAAACAAGCACGAAAACAGGGGATGGTGAGGAATTGAAAGTTGCCAGATCGGAATCGAAGGGTGTTTGGAGTTATTATGTAAGAGTGATAAAGGAAGAAGTTTGTATTCACGGTGATGAATTTGGTGGATGTACGGTTGTAGATCATGGAGGAAGGCGTTAGATCAACGACGGAAAATGGAGGTTAAAGGGGTTGTGAGGCTAAAATCGTAGGGGGGGGGGGGTGGAATGTAGGTTTGCTTGTGACTTGCAGAATGGGATGGAGTGTGGATGTAGTGGTGGTGAAGTCGGTGAGGCTTATGGAGGTTCGTTTGGTTGTGGAGTTGTGTTTTGGTTATGGTGAAACGGTGGTCCGATGGGTTTCAATGGCGAAGGGTTTGTGGTTGTGAGTGGTAGTGATTTTCAATGGGGTTATGGAAGTAAATCGGAGGGGGTAGTTTGAGAAGGTGTTTACCGTAGTGTTTGTGGCGAAATGGTTGAACGGGTGGCCGGTTTTGTGATGGGTTATAAGTGGTTGATTTGAAGGTCGGAGGGATTATGGTTGCGTCGATGGTTGTGAGGTTTGAGGGAAGAGGGTGGAGGATCGATAGAGGTACAATGTGGTGTTCTGAGTGAGGAGATTATTAGAGATGGTGGATTGAAAAATGAAGGAAAGGTTATATGTTTCTTAGATTTTCATTCCTTTTGTATTATGGAGAGGAGAGAAATTCCATATGATTCTATTTTTTAGTGTGATTGGTCTGAGAGGGATTGGTTTTTTCTTGTCCATTTTATGAAGTGTAAGTGGGAACTAATAACGTGTTGTCAAGTATAGTGGTCCAATTCCCTCAATTTTAGAGAGAAAACTTTGAAAATTGATTCAACTGATGTGTCTGTAGATTCAAAAATTTATTCTGATCGATATTTTAAGTATTATACGTAATGAAAGACATATTATATTATACAGATGATGTAAAGTAAAACAAAATCGAAAATATGAAAGTTTTAAATATGTCCGCATTAGCTTTTTTTATTATAATTGAATTAATTTGTGACCTAAGCATTAGCGTTTTTTTTTATTATAAGGGTAATGTTAACTTGTGTCCCTAGGGCATAAGTTAAGAATTAAAAAAAAAGTAATATTTGATTGGAAATTGTGTATTGATTTTAGGATTTAATTGAAATACACTGACAGTGTAAAATGATTTTACACCATCACTTAATCCTAGACGTTGGATATTGAAATAAATTTGACTTTTATTTAAAAAACCTATAAAGTAATGCAAACGGGTGATGGTGATGAATCGACTGTAAATCTTTTTACATTAACACTGTATAGTAATTAATCTCTTGATTTTAATAAAAGTATAAAATTAAATGAGTTTCTTATCTTGTACCCTAGGGCACAAGTTAGCCTTACCCATATTATAATTGAATGAAAAGGGTAGAAGAGACACTAGAGTTGAAACCATGCGTCCCTTCCCAATACAACAATTATCAACTAATTCATTAATGTAATGAATCAAAGTGTTTTTTTTAATCTTCCAATCCAATGTTAATTAGCTCATTCCTTCGTTCTTAGTATTAGTAATATCTCAGGTGCCTTTTCATCTTCTTGCATCTCTTAGTATCATATCAGCTACCATCCAAATATTTCCGTTGTTGTTTTGTGGTTGTTGTTTTTGTTAGATATTACTATTATATTATTATTTTATTGTATCTTTATAAGGATAATTCGGTCTTTCCAAACTGTTAGTATTTATACTCTGTTGCATTCTATTGAAACCCTAATTCAAATATTTTCACTGTTGTTTGAGTTTTGTGATGGCTTCCAAGCAAGAACAAGAACAAAAGCTACATTTGACTCTTTTAGTAGATAAAGAAAAAAATCGTGTAGTTGTGGCTGAAGCAAACGGTGACTTCGTCGACACTTTGTTTAGTTTTCTCACACTTCCATTAGGAACTATCACTAGGTTTGTCTTCAAGAATCAACAAGAGCAAGAAACATTTGGTTGCATAAGTAATCTTTACAAGAGTGTGGAAAATAGAAGTGATGAGGTTTTCTTTAACCGTATCTGCAAAAAAATGTTGCTTTATCCATGCAACAATTCTGAGTCTTATTGCCAGAACCTGAAGGTATATGTGGATGATTCAGAACCTACAAAGTGCTTCATTTGTAGCACATGTGTTGGAGGAAAGGGTTTGTTGAGTACTTTTTGTCGCAACCTGAAAAATACAGTGCGCGAAAAAAAACAACCGGCGAAAGAAAAAGACAGAAGAGTCGCCACCGTGCGTTATTCATCCCAAAGGAGGGAAAGGAAATGCTCGAAGTAAACCTGAAAAAGGAAAGGACAAGACGGGGTCTCGCAACCAAATCTTGGGTTCGGGAGTCGGTTATGCGAAGGGAAGGTATTAGCACCCCTACGCATCCATAGTACTCTACGGGATCCACTTTTGTGGTTTTCGTATAAAGGGTGTGGGTTTACCTAATGTGTTTATTTACTAAAAAGGTTAAGAGAAATGACTCGCGCGGATGTCGCATCCACTGCATACGTATCTCATCTGAATATGAGAATCAGAGTCTTCGTAGCTCGGCTGACCTATGGGTTGGGGGTAATTGTGCTCGCTAAGACATCGCGTCTTATGCCTACGTATCTCATCTGGAATGAGAATCAGAGCAAACCGTAGTTCGGCTAACTACGGGGTTATGGATTGGGTTTTGGACGAACAACGTCACTACGCAATCTACCGGATGCTCAACCTTTGGAGACTTACTCGCCTGTAGTAGAAGGAGTAAACGTGTGTTATGGGTTTTAGGGTTTGGGATGCTCGAGGGCAAACAGGCAGTCCTTGACGAAGGAACCGCGCTACATGTGGGGATACGAATATAAAACAGAAAACATGTATCTCAAAGTAAAATGCCACCAAGGGGCTCAAACATTGCCTCCTATCGAGGTCTTCCAGCTAAGAAAGCGATAAAGTACGAGAAAGGGAAAAAATTACCACACGGATAAAGATCCGAAGCTATAGCAGTTAAAGGAGCAAGAAACCCTGAAATCTCTCCAGCTGATGAGAGAGACTGATTAGGATTGAATGGTACGACCGAATCTGCAAAGTAGTATTAGGGTTCGTGTGAGGCGGAGTGAACTTCTCAGAGCTGCCTGAAGGTTGCTGCAGAGTAGTTCCTAGGTTTCTTTCTCCAGTCTCTGGTCTTTTCTGTCCAGCCAGTGTTCAGGGTTTATTTCATTGACTACTCTGGTATTTATAGGCCAAATTTCGCAGCTTGTGGGCTTTGAATGAGGATAGCTCAGGCCCAACACTTTCTGATTTTTTCTGAAATGCGCGCCCTTCGCCTAGCAAAGGATTTGCTCGCCTAGCGAGCATGACAGTACTCTTCGCTAGGCGAAGCATCTGCTCGCCTAGCGAGCATGACAGCTCAGCAGCAGATTCTCGCTTCTTCCCGCTTGGCGATTTGTACGGTGAATAGGCCTAAATTAGACCTGTTGATAGTACCTCAAGTCTATTCCTTGCGTTGACTGACCGTCTAAGTAGAACCCACAAAGTGTCCTGGATGATGTTCGAGCTTCTTGGAGCTAATTCTGATTGACGCGATGCAATATGGCATGAAATGCTAAATGACCTAAAAAGTGAATGCATGAATGAGGAGGGCAAATTTTGGGGTGTTACAGTTGCCCCTATTCAATCAACTGGAGACCCGGAAAGAAGATGGCAGCGGCTTTCGCACTTTCGAGGTATCAAGGGATTGAATACAATGAAAGCCCAAAAATTTGCACTGAAGTGAAGTGAAGTAACAATTCCTTGAAAGAAGAATCCATCTGGTACGGTGAGAGTCAGTCCGAATACCGAAAAAGAATGCTAACCTGGATACCAAAATAAATGGTAACACAGAAATAACCATGGCCTGAATGCCGCTCATCAGTCTGAATACTGGAGATGACTTCGATCTGAACATCGGGAAAACTGGCCTGAATGCCACTTCGGTCTGAATACCTGAACATTGGCCTGAATGCCACTTCGGTCTGGATACCGGGAAAACTGGCCTGAGTGCCACTTCGATCTGAATATCGGACAACTGGCCTGAACACCACAAGTTGCATCGACCTGATCGTCGGAAACTTCTTCGATCTGAACATCGGACAACTGGCCTGAACGCCACTTCGGTCTGGATACCGGAAAACTGGCCTGAATGCCACTTCGATCTGAATATCGGAACACTGGCCTGAACACCACAAGTTGCATCGACCTGATCGTCGGAAACTTCTTCGATCTGAACATCGGACAACTGGCATGAACGCCACTTCGGTCTGGATACCGGAAAACTGGCCTGAATGCCACTTCGATCTGAATACCGGAAATTGGCCTGAATGCCACAAGTTGCATCGACCTGAATTTCGGAAACTTCTTTGATCTGAACATCGGAAAACTGGCCTGAATGCCACTTCGGTTTGAATACCGGAAAAACTTCATGCCTGTCAGCATCGGCAGAAATAGGGAAAGATAATAGAGGCGGCGCATGGGCCAATGACACTTGTTGGGGATAACAAAGGTAAGTCATGAACAATCTTCAGTCTGAGTATTGGAAACAACTTCTAGCTTATCACTTGGGATACCGAGAATGTTTTATGCTTACAATGCGTATGTTTGAATTTTTCAATGGCGTAATGCTCCATGAAAATGGAAATGCTACGCAATTTGGAGGGATGCAATGCAATATGATTCTACATGCAGGGATGCGAAATGCTGGGTAGAATGCCAAGCCGAGGCAAGGGGATCTGCTGGGGAAATGATTACCATCCTCTGGGCTCTGGCCAGGCTGCTGGAGATACACACCACAATGAACTCTGTGGGGAGATGACTAGCCATACCGAGACTCTGATCGGGGAAAGAATGGCATTGGAAGCCTGCTGCTGAGGAAAGCCACAATGATTCTGGCAACCACGATTTGCGAGAGATGACTCAGCAGGGGGAGCAAACACTGATACGGTACTGTTAGTTGTAATTTTAAGTGTCGGGTTTTTGTTATCGTATCCACAGGGATTGTAAGATATCACCGCCGTTCGATGGTTGTATTAATCTTAGCTTAAGTAACAATAGGGTTTTGGTTGGTTTTCACGTTATCTTGCATAAAAAGGTAATAAATTGCAGTAAAAGTTATGGTTTGAATAAATGAGAAATATTTCCAAAGTTAGGGTTCAATGATCACTTTGCATGTATTTGTTCGGTCAACAATCTTATAAACTCCTTTAGATGATAAATCATTTCACAAAGTCCTCCCAATATGTTTCTCTCGAACACACATTGTGAGTTTTCCCATTTTGATCCATTGTTTCTCTTGAACACAATCTATCAAAATGACAACTTTTTGGTTCAACCTTATGGTGAACAAAATCATTCATTACTATCTCTAGCTAACAAACAAGATTGGATGAAAACCTAGGTCAAGAGTTGGTAAACATCTCTCGATCATAAACCAACACAAAGAGTTTTAAATAGAAACAAAGTTTTCATCATATATTCACCATTAAAGAGTTTACACATGAAGATCCTTACATTTACACACAAAGCTAGTAATCACCTACATCTAACCTTGACAAATGGAGGACTTAGCTACTCATTTTCATGGTAGCTTGGTCGGCAAGTTTCGGAAGAAGGTTGATCAACATCCAAGTCGGATAATCGAGATTGGATGGGAATCCACCTTCTTTTTGTAGAAGATGGTTACAAGATGAAGAGAAATGAAATCTAGGGCATAAAAGATCCTAAGAACAATGCTGGAAAATATCTCTAAGAAAGTACAAAAGTGGAAAAATTAGGTAAAACTAAGGTATGGCTCTCAAAAGTGGCACTTGCTACTTATAGAGCTGTACTGGGCTGTCATGCTCGCTAGGCGAGCAGAATGGCTCGCCTAGAGAGGGTCTAATTGAGGCACCAGAGGCACCTGCGCCCAGAGACACAGTCTAACTCAGACTGTCATGTTCGCCTAGCGAACAAAACCTTCGCCTAGCGAAGGGCACGCTTCAACCCTCGCTCCAGCGAGGTTGAGTGGTTTGGCTACTGTAATCCTCGCTGGGAACTCGCTAGAGCCTCGCCTAGCGAGTGAGTGCTGGCTGCGCTTTTCATCAAAACTGAACGAACTCGCTACCACCTTCGCTAGCAGCTCGCCTAGCGAATTTATTGATATTTTACTGGAGCTTTTCGCTAGCAGCTCGCCTAGCGAGTGCTTCGCCACAGCCCTCGCCTAGCGAGCAGGCTGATGAATGCTTGTTTTCTTTGGTTCCTTTTCCAACTTTCTTGTGTCTTCATTTTCAATTATTTCATGCCTTCTTCCTGCACAATAACACACAAATCAAAGGTACCAAGATCGTTTATCAATGTAATGCATTTCATCTAAAACAAAGGTGGTTTTGACAATTTAGCAAGGAAATAGAGTGAAAGATGCCCACATATGATAGCTCAAATAAGCACTTTTGGGCATCTAACAACTCTCCCCAACTAGATTCTTGCTTGTCCTCAAGCAAAGTATGCCCCTTGAAGGACAAGAGGATTTGCTTTAAGAAAAAGGTTTCTCCGAAGTTGGATAAAACGGCTGAAACACAAGCGAATCAGCATATACAAGTTTCCAACGGTTCGAATAAAATAATACATAAGAACTAAAACTTAATAGTTATGCGAAATATTTATCTATCTACAACAATATTATTCTGAATGAATCACCCTATCTCTCCTCTTCGAATAAGGAATGAAGAATTTACGCGTTTGCAACCGCGGGAATAATCTCACTCTCTAACAAACAATGAAGAAATCAAATAGATTCATACAATGTCTAACAATCATAAATGGTAATGTGGAAGCATAAAGATCACTAAGGGCTTTTCGGTTGAAGCTTGGTTAGGTTAACAAACAAGGGTCATTTCTAAGGCCATTGAAACGAAAGTGCCGATGCAAAAGAGACATTCACAGTATATTATTCACACATCTCGACTTTGTTTCATTTGTTTCTTATTTGAAACCTTCACAACTCATATTCCACAACTCAATTTTTATTTTTCACTATTTTTCTTCCAAGCAAGCATTCATTTTCATTCTTTCTATTTTTGTTCTTTTCTTTCACATCATATTTACAAAACAGATGTTTCTTTTCTATATGTTTATTTTCAATGCTTGCTCGGTTTTTCTTTTATTTTTTTCAAGAGTTGTGGTACTTACCGATTCTCCCCAACTTATTTCTTACTCACCCTAAGTGAATGCTCTTAACTTTTTTACGGCAAAAGAACAATAATCAAGATTTTCCGGGTTGTAGAAAAAAAAAGATTTTTGAAATCTCGCTTTATTTCAAGCTGAGATTCAACTGTTTAAGCTCAAAGGGGTTAACAAATACTCTCTCTGCTCACAGGTAAGTTGTTTTTGGATGTAGTTGTGCTCGATAAAAAAAACAAGTGCCTTGATCATTTCTAATTGCTTCCACATATTCACAATAATAAAAGACAAAGCATGAATCAAATGAATCAACAAAACTTATTAGAATCCAGCATTTAAGTGTACAATGGAGGTTTCCTCACAATTTGTGGTTTAAAGTTCTAGATGAAACATTCATTCAATTATGTTGCAAAAAGACAATATTCAATTTACCAAAAAGAGTAAAGTTCCTAATGCATTCTAACATTCTAGCCGAAGGTAACCATGTACCTTAGCCTCATTCACTTGTTTATTCTTATCATTGCCATCCAAGCTCGGATGCACCTTCATTGGGTACTTCTTTGAGGAGCAACCAATCTAGAAGGTTTGCCACTTAACCAACCAAAAATTTATTAAACAAACAAAATTAAAAACATAAATAAATAACATTACTGAAAATTTAAATTATTCATGGGGGACAAAACACCCCAACAGTACAAAACACAGAATCCGAAACTACAATAGAAATAAACATAAAAATGAAAAATACAAAAACTCAACCCTCTAAGGGCTCAGAATCCTCCTCGCTACCGGCCTCAGAACCGGTAGCCTCATCATCAACATCATCATCATCATCAGCTGCAGCACTTGAAGACGCACCAGCGCCCGCCCCCTCACCATACACAGGCCTGTCCACAGGCCAATTGGCGTTAAGTAGAAACTGCTCACGCGTCATCAAGGCATGAGCACCACTTCCCTGCAGCTGTAACCGCTGCATAGAGTCGTGCATATCTATCATGGCTCTCTGGGATGCCGCCATCCATTCAAAACTATAATCACACACAGCCCGCAGGTAAGGATCTAGTCCAGGAGTAGAAGTACCAGGACCATCAGAAGCCCGGGTACTCTCTGTAGTTGCACTGCCTCTGGCATTCTTCGCTCTACAATATTTGGCCACGTACCGGTCATCGATAGGTGGTGGGATCCTAACTTGACCCCTTGACGGTAGTTTCACCCTTGCCTGAATGCACAAACTCATGATCAAGCACGGGAAAGCTAGGGGACAATTCACACGAGCCCCCGACTTTAGCCCGCTTTCGATCACGGACTTAAGCTCATTAGCGATGATCCTCGCCACATCGATCTGGACGTTGGTGAGGATAGAATGGACCAAATGTGCCACTGGGATCGGCACTATAGAGGTGTGGGATTTAGGCTGGATGTTTGTTAAAACCAAAAGCAGTATCAGTTGAGCTATGGGAGTCATGTCCTCCCTGTGATACCTCATTAGAACCCCAGATGGGTTCAGCTCAACAGATTTCCCGCTTAAAAGCAGGGCGGCAGAAATGGCCGGAACATCCCGGTGAAGCCGTAGGTCAGTGTGGTATTGGTCCCTCTCTTCAGCTCCCAGCTGGAGCGGTTCCCCAAGGACTCGGTTGATGGCATCCCGATCAAATGCTACTGGACGCCCGGCCACTTTAGATATCCAAGTAAAGGGCTCGTCGTCATCAGGCAGTGCGTTTGCATAAAATTCACGCACTGTTGCTATGTCGTAATGCTCCAAGGGATTAATCAACCGATCCCATTTCTTTGTGTCAATCAACCCGGAAAATGCTCTGTTTGTGCCTTCTGGGTTGATTAGGAATCGCTTCTCTGGCAGAATTTTCCGTTTCTCCAGAGAAATGTACCTGGCGGCCTGCTTCGGGCCGACAAATTTGTCATTATCAAACTGGATAGGCACAGTCCGGGAAGTAGTCGCTCCCTTTCTTTTCTTAGACGCTCCAGACCTTGATTCCATCTGCAAAATATGAAAGGAAACAACACACACCAAACAAACAGATTAGACAGCAAAGCCATTTTTCAAAAGACTGTCAGGCTCGCTGCTGCTTCGCCTAGCGAAGTGGCAGCGAACGCTCGCCCCAGGTTCGCCTAGCGAGTGCTAGCGAACCTTACGGGTTTTTGGGGTTTTCAGCATGTTCAAAGAATACTTCCCAAAACCCATACTCTAATGGTTCCAACATCAGAACCTAATGATTTATCAATTAAATAACCGTTCTATGCTATTAGGGATTACATATTTACATTCAAAACCTAAAATCCCCAATTCCAAAACCTAAAATCCCAATTTGCAAAACCGAAAATCCCACATGCAAACCCAAGGTTTCCCATACCACAACTCATCCTAATTGACATTCAAATTGGAAATATAAAGTTGAAACAAAAAGAAAATGTAGTAGGGCAAACCTTAGTTACAGTGATTTGATTGAAATGAAGTGAGCAGGGTTTGCAATGGACCGAATAGAGATGGAGTGTTAGTGAGAGTGATGCAAATGAGAGAGTGTGGAGAGCTCTGTAAAAATTTTCTCAGCAGGGTTGCAAAACAGTAAAGTTGTGTTAGGGCAAAAATGAGTGCCCTGCTGAGATTTAAATAAGTGCTGTCATGCAGCGCTCGCTGCTGCTTCGCCTAGCGAGCAGCTAGCGAGTCTGCTCGCTACTGCCTCGCCTAGCGAGCAGCTAGCGAGTATGACAGCAAATGCCTTTTCAAAGGCAGCAATTCATGTTCAGACAGCATGGTTAGCACTAGGAAACCCAACACAACACAACACAAAAAACATTAAATACTTACAATGTTGGGGTGCCTCCCAACTAGCGCTTGTTTAACGTCGGCTAAGATCGACGGTGCGATGCTCACAGAGGAGCATCAAGCGGTATAGCACAGCTCTCGCGATCCACATGACCGCCGAGATAAACTTTCAACCGTTGGCCATTCACGGTCCAACTATCTTTCTTGTCTATGTCTTCAATGACAATAGCCCCGTACTCCTTCACCTCTTTCACCCGAAATGGCCCGGACCATTTTGATTTCAACTTCCCGAGAAACAATTTCAACCTGGAGTTGAACAATAGGACCAATTGTCCAGGCACAAATTCTTTGTTACGGAGCTTCTTGTCGTGATACTTTTTTGCCTTTTCCTTGTACAACCAACTTGAGTGGTATGCGGCATTGCGCATCTCTTCCAACTCAAGTAGTTGCACCTTCCTTTTGTCACCGGCCAACTCATTTTCGAAATTTAAAAATTTTAGGGCCCACAAGGCTTTGTGCTCCAATTCAACCGGCAAGTGGCAAGTTTTACCAAACACCAATTGAAAGGGAGTTAGGCCAATTGGAGCTTTAAAGGCCGTACGGTAGGCCCATAATGCTTCGTCCAATTTTTGGGACCACTCCTTTTTTGAATTAGACACGGTTTTTTCGAGGATTCTCTTAATCTCACGATTAGAGACCTCCGCTTGCCCGTTAGCCTGTGGGTGATACGGAGTTGTCACCCTATGCGATACACCGTAATGTTTTAAAATAGTTTCCAAAGGTGCATTACAAAAGTGTGACCCTCCGTCACTTATCAACACTCGGGGGGTTCCGAAACGGGAAAATATGTTTTTCTTCAAAAAATTTATCACCGTTTTCGCATCCGCCCGAGGTGAGGCAATCGCCTCAACCCACTTAGAGACATAATCGACTGCGACAAGCATGTACTCGTTCCCATAAGAGGGTGGGAATAGTCCTACGAAATCTATGCCCCAACAATCAAATACTTCCACTTCTTGGATATTTTGGAGAGGCATCTCGTCTCTCTTACCTATCCCACCGCTTCTTTGGCAACTGTCACAACTTTGCGCATGGGTATGTGCGTCTTTGAAAATAGTGGGCCAATAAAATCCCGATTGAAGCATTTTAGTGGCCGTTCTAACCCCATTATAGTGTCCGCCGTAAGGCGAGTTGTGATAATGCCAAAGGATGCTCTGCTCTTCATCGCCAGTTACGCATCTCCTTAATAGGTTATCACTACCCAACTTAAACAAGTATGGGTCATCCCAAACATAATACTTCGCATCCGAAAGGAACTTCCTTTTTTGGTTCGAAGTTAGGTCGGAAGGCACAAAACCACTAGCCTTGTGGTTCGCAAAGTCTGCAAACCACGGCCTAACTTGAACTTTAAACAGTTTTTCATCAGGAAATTCTTCCCGGATTTCCTTTTCAGACGCGGTAACCTCCACATTCACTAAGCGGGATAAATGATCCGCTACCAAGTTTTCCGACCCCTTCTTGTCTTTTATTTCCACATCAAATTCTTGTAACAAGAGGATCCAACGGATGAGCCTTTGCTTCGAATCCGGTTTGGTTAGCAGATATTTAATCGCCGCGTGGTCAGTATACACTACGACTTTAGACCCTATAAGATAAGACCTAAACTTTTCTAGCGCATACACTATTGCAAGTAGTTCTTTTTCCGTTGTGGCATAGTTTATTTGAGCCTCGTTAAGAACCTTACTTGCATAATGTATCGCATGAAAACTTTTATCTTTTCTTTGGCCAAGTACCGCTCCAACTGCGTAGTCGCTCGCATCACACATTAGTTCAAAATTTTCATTCCAATTGGGAGCGACTATTATTGGAGCGGTAACCAATTTTTCTTTTAAAGTTTCGAAAGCTTGCAAACAATCATCGTTCAAGAGAAATACCTGGTCCTTAGCGAGCAAATTGCTCAAAGGCTTAGCCACCTTTGAGAAGTCCTTGATAAAGCGCCGATAGAACCCGGCGTGCCCCAAAAAGCTACGGATGCCCTTCCCATTCACCGGAGGAGGTAATTTTTCTATCACTTCAACCTTAGCTCTATCCACTTCAAGCCCCCTTCTAGAGACTTTGTGGCCTAGCACGATCCCCTCGGTCACCATGAAGTGACACTTCTCCCAATTAAGCACCAAATTGGTCTTCACACATCTCTCCAACACCGTTTTCAAGTTCGCCAAGCATTGACTAAAAGACCCACCAAATACCGAGAAGTCATCCATGAAGACTTCCATTGTTTTCTCTATCAGATCGGCAAAAATGGCTTGCACACATCGTTGGAAAGTCGCCGGTGCATGGCACAGCCCAAAGGGCATTTTTCGGTATGCGAACACTCCAAACGGACACGTGAAAGCCGTCTTCTCATGATCGGCCGGGTCAACCGCAATTTGGTTGTACCCGGAGTAGCCGTCCAAAAAACAATAGTATTGTTGGCCCGAGAGTCTTTCGAGCATTTGATCCATAAATGGGAGTGGAAAATGGTCCTTTCGAGTTGCGGTATTCAACCGCCTATAATCAATACACATTCTCCACCCCGTTGCAACTTTAGTGGGGATCAATTCGTCCTTGTCATTTCGGATTACGGTAATTCCACCCTTCTTCGGAACCACGTGCACGGGACTAACCCATGGACTATCCGAGATCGGGTAAATCATTCCCGCATCCAATAGCTTTACAACCTCCTTTCGAACAACCTCCTTCATGGTAGGATTTAAGCGGCGTTGTGGTTGAGCCACCGGCTTAAAATCCTCCTCCATCAAAATCTTGTGCATACAATAGGATGGACTAATTCCTTTTAGATCGGAAAGAGTCCAACCCATGGCTTCTTGATTTGTTTTTAGCACAATGATTAGACGGGCTTCTTCTTCATTTGTCAAAAGGTTGCTTATGATGACCGGCTTTGCCTCGGTCTCATCTAGGAATACATACTTCAAAGTAGAGGGTAGCACTTTCAATTCAATTGGCGCTTTTTCGTCAATAACCTCCTTCTTCAAGTTTTTCCTCCTCTACTTCCCATGGTTGTAGGTCGTCTAAACTATCAAGTTCCTTTAAGCATTCCTCAAGAGCTAGCTCTTCTTCAACAGTGAAAACCTCCAATGAGTCGTCAAGAGCTAACTCCATAGGAGATATCTCATGAATATGCTTTGAAACCTCCATAATAGCGTCTTCGATCACATCGATGCGGAAGCTATCATTTCTATCTTTTGAATGCTTCATTGCCTCGAATAGATCGAATGTAACTTCCTCATTTTGAACTCTCACCTTCATTAAACCGTCATCAACATCTATCATCATTCGCGCGGTCTTCATGAACGGTCGGCCCAAGATGAGCGGAGCATCATCATCTTCCTCCATATCAATAACAATAAAATCGACCGGGAAAAAGAATTTGTCGACCTTCACCAAAACATCTTGGGCTACGCCATGAGGATGGGTCGTCGACTTATCCGCCAATTGCAACGTCATTCGGATGAACTTAATCTCAATGTTGCCAAGTCTCTTGATAATTGACAAAGGTATAAGATTAATGCTTGACCCCAAGTCAATAAGTCCTTTCCCGACATAGACGTCACCAATTTTAAACGGCAATGTAACTCTTCCCGGATCAACCTCTTTCTTAGGAAGCGTCCTTTGAATAATGGCACTACAGCTCGCATCAAGGACGATGGTCTCCGGTTCCGTATACCTCCGCTTTTTTGTTAGTATGTCCTTCATGAATTTGGCATACTTGGGCATTTGCTCCAAGGCTTCGGCAAACGGAATGTTGATTTTCAACTGTTTAAAAATATCCATGAACCGGGCGTAATGCCGTTCATTCTCCCTTTTGGACGGGGCATGAGGATAAGGAAGGTTTTGGATTGGAGTAGCGCTCACTACCTCCTTTCCCTTTACAACTCTAGCACTCTTCCATCTAGGCTTTTTCACTACCTCCCTTATTACCTCATCACTTGTATTTTTCTCAATCTCCACACCTTTTTTCTTTTCAACTTCACCATTATTTTTATTCTTTTCAACTTCTTCACCCTCACTCCACTCTCCTACTTCACCATCAACATTTTCCTCCAATATTTCCTCCTCAATTTCTTTCTCTTTCTCTCTTTGTTCACTCTCAACTCTTTTTTTTTCTCACTACCCAACTCCCTCCCACTTCTCGTCATGATCGCCTTACAATGCTCCTTAGGATTTGTTTGCGTGTTTGCCAAAAAGGAAGGACCGGTTTGTTGTTCCGCGAGTTGCTTGGCAAGTTGCCCAACTTGAGTCTCGAGATTTTTTATAGCCGCGTCATTTCTCTTTTGATTGGCCATTGACATTTGCATGAATTGCGTCAATGTCTCTTCTAACTTAGAATTGACGACCGACGGTTGTTGAGATTGATACGGATTCTGGGGAGGGTTTTGACGGCTAGAAGAACCACCTCCATAACCTTGGTTATGATAATAGTTGCTTCTAGGTTGGAACCCTTGGTTCCCTTGGAATTGTTGTTGATTTTGAGGGTGCGGTTGATAAGGTTGTTGTTGTTGTTGTTGTTGTTGTTGTCTCGGTTGATAGTCCCGTTGATTGGCCATGTAGTTTACTTCGTCAAAATCGGGAGGTGGACAAAATCCAGTGTCATGTTCACCTTTACAAAGTTCACAACAAGCTATTTGTTTAGCTTTTGACGGTTCTCTTAACTCTTTGATTTGTTACGTTAAGAGTTCCAGTTGTTGTGAGATGAGCTTGTTTTGGGCAAGGATGGCATCGTTCGTCCCTAGCTCAAGCACTCCCGACTTTTTCAAAGAGTTTCCTCGACTTTGACTCTGAAGATCATTTAAAGCCATTTGATTTATGATGTTTGTGGCTTCTTCGGCACTTTTTGACAATAAAGAACCACTCGAGGTCGCATCCAACAACGTCTTGCAGTTTGGTTGAAGTCCATTTTTGAAGATATGGATTTGAGTCAATTCATCAAATTCATGCCCTTTACATTTCTGAAGCATGGACTTGAATCTTTCCCACGCTTCATTTAATGATTCACTGGTTCCTTGTGAAAACACCGAGATGGCCGTCTTGTATTCCATGAATCAGTTATGGGAGAAAAATCTTTCGATGAATTTCTCTTCTAACACGTTCCAGTCTGTCATTACGGCTGGTGTTTGATCTAGGTACCAATCCTTTGCTTTACCGAGCAAAGCGTGGGGAAATAATCGTCTGAACAACGGAAGCTCCTGAGCCTGATCCACTCCGGCAGCCAATGCTATCTCATAAAATTTTGTGAGAAAAGCAAATGGGTCTTCATGGTCCATTCCGGTGAATGGACTTCCATATAATAAATTTAGAGTTCCCGTTTTCATCTCAGCTTGCCTTCCTGTGTGGTTGGCAAACTGAGCGTTGTTCCTTGGACTATTTATGCATGGAGTAGAAATAGGTGGTGGTGGTGGCTCCATGTTTGGTATGAATGGTGGTGGATTTGTGGTCGAAGAACTTTCTCCTTGCTCTTGGCGTTGTCTAGCCTGTTGCCTCCTACGTCTCGTTTTGCTATTGAGCCTCCTTGCGGTTCTCTCGATCTCGGGATCAAAAAGAAGTTCGTCCACAGGGATTTGCCCTCGCATAAAACGTAAGCTGCACACTAATCCAAACAAATTACAAGCACAAGTCAAAAATTCACAAGCTAAAACTTAAACAACCATTGCGATGCTCGCAATATCAATTTACAATCCCCGGCAACGGCGCCATTTTGTTAGTTGTAATTTTAAGTGTCGGGTTTTTGTTATCGTATCCACAGGGATTGTAAGATATCACCACCGTTCGATGGTTGTATTAATCTTAGCTTAAGTAACAATAGGGTTTTGGTTGGTTGTCACGTTATCTTGCATAAAAAGGTAATAAATTGCGGTAAAAGTTATGGTTTGAATAAATGAGAAATATTGCCAAAGTTAGGGTTCGATGATCACTTTGCATGTATTTGTTCGGTCAACAATCTTATAAACTCCTTTAGATGATAAATCATTTCACAAAGTCCTCCCAATATGTTTCTCTCGAACACACATTGTGAGTTTTCCCATTTTGATCCATTGTTTCTCTCGAACACAATCTATCAAAATGACAACTTTTTGGTTCAACCTTATGGTGAGCAAAATCATTCATTACTATCTCTAGCTAACAAACAAGATTGGATGAAAACCTAGGTCAAGAGTTGGTAAACATCTCTCGATCATAAACCAACACAAAGAGTTTTAAATAGAAACAAAGTTTTCATCATATATTCACCATTAAAGAGTTTACACATGAAGATCCTTACATTTACACACAAAGCTAGTAATCACCTACATCTAACCTTGACAAATGGAGGACTTAGCTACTCATTTTCATGGTAGCTTGGTCGGCAAGTTTCGGAAGAAGGTTGATCAACATCCAAGTCGGATAATCGAGATTGGATGGGAATCCATCTTCTTTTTGTAGAAGATGGTTACAAGATGAAGAGAAATGAAATCTAGGGCATAAAAGATCCTAAGAACAATGCTGGAAAATATCTCTAAGAAAGTACAAAAGTGGAAAAATTAGGTAAAACTAAGGTATGGCTCTCAAAAGTGGCACTTGCTACTTATAGAGCTGTACTGGGCTGTCATGCTCGCTAGGCGAGTAGAATGACTCGCCTAGCGAGGGTCTAATTGAGGCACCAGAGGCACCTGCGCCCAGAGACACAGTCTAACTCAGACTGTCATGTTCGCCTAGCGAACAAAACCTTCGCCCAGCGAAGGGCACGCTTCAACCCTCGCTCCAGCGAGGTTGAGAGGTTTGGCTACTGTAATCCTCGCTGGGAACTCGCTAGAGCCTCGCCTAGCGAGTGAGTGTTGGCTGCGCTTTTCATCAAAACTGAACGAACTCGCTACCACCTTCGCTAGCAGCTCGCCTAGCGAATTTATTGATATTTTACTGGAGCTTTTCGCTAGCAGCTCGCCTAGCGAGTGCTTCGCCACAGCCCTCGCCTAGCGAGCAGGCTGATGAATGCTTGTTTTCTTTGGTTCCTTTGCCAACTTTCTTGTGTCTTTATTTTCAATTATTTCATGCCTTCTTCCTGCACAATAACACACAAATCAAAGGTACCAAGATCGTTTATCAATGTAATGCATTTCATCTAAAACAAAGGTGGTTTTGACAATTTAGCAAGGAAATAGAGTGAAAGATGCCCACATATGATAGCTCAAATAAGCACTTTTGGGCATCTAACAGGTACCGAGGTTCTGCTTCAAGGAAAGAAACCATGGATCTGGCATTGGGATTATCGATCTGGCATCGAACTCTAAGGAGCAGCCACTTCTGCTGGGAAGATACAGTCTGACACTGTCAACTCCGCTGGGGATATATAGTCTGGCACTGTCAACTCTACTGGGGAGTGTATGTCCTGAAACAAACGCTTGGGGAAGTACAGTGGTGAGAACCTGCTGGGGATTGAAGAATCCAACACTCTGATCAGCTCTGCAGGGATAAGACACCAGATTCGTCTGTTGGTGACTTCGCTGGGGAAGATAATCACGATCATCTGCAAGGGATTTTAAGGAAATGCCCCGAGGGTATCTGTTCTGAATAGACGATCCAAAGCACTTAAAATTTACAGCAATTTTAAATGTTTATTAAGCATGTACCTGTAAAGCCCTTATGTGTCATGATGCAATGTTTATCAAAAATTCGGACGTCATTTTTGCAAACAAAACAGTAAAATGAAAATGAAAACAGAGATATACTGAATAACATGATTTTATTGATTGAATGACCTCTGAATAGGCATTTACATTAGGAAGCAATCCCTGGAAAGAGGTAATCGCACAAAAGATAAAAACAGAAATTAATCTAATGGCAATATGAAATGGATTTCTATTGGGTTCCAATTCTGCTATGACTTGCTCGTCTTCAAGATCCTCCAGATGATCATCCTTCTGAAAAGGTGATTGGACTGTTTCCTACCTTTCGAAAATTTCCAGTCATTGGCACGAGATGAGATTCAGAACTAACTCAGAACGCAGTCATTCTCTTAATCCCTAACTTTTGCTTGGATCGCCCTTTTCGGGTTTTCAATCCACCGGGATACCCATTTTTGCCTAAGTTGTCTTTTCAGGTTTTCAACTTACCGGGTGTACGATCTTTTCATTTTTTTAATCCCTAATTTTTGCCTGAACCTTTTCATTTTCTTGGTTCGTCGGGATGCCCATTTTTGCCTGGACTATTCTTTTTACTGTCCAGCGGGTCTATTTTATGCGAAGTATTTTTTAACTGCGTCTGAGTTCACAGGGGAAGTGAAGTTTTCACCATCCATAGTTGCAAGCATTAAGGCCCCGCCATCAAAAACCTTGGTGACAATATACGGTCCATCATAGTTAGGAGTCCACTTGCCCCTGTGATTTGTCTGAGGAGGAAGGATCCTTTTCAAAACTAAATCTCCAACTTGGAAACAACGAGGACGCACTTTCTGATCAAAGGCTCTCTTCATCCGACTCTGATACAACTGCCCATGACAAATGGCTGCCATTCGCTTCTCTTCGATAAGACTCAACTCATTGAACCTTGTCCGAATCCATTCAGCTTCGTCTAGCTTGACATCCAACAAGACTCTTAGAGAAGGAATCTCCACTTCAACAGGTAGGACTGCTTCCATACCATACACAAGGGAGTAAGGGGTTGCCCCGGTCAATGTACGTACTGAAGTGCGGTACCCATGCAAGACGAAAGGTAGCATCTCATGCCAATCTCTATACGTGACGACCATCTTCTGCACAATCTTCTTTATGTTCTTATTTGCCGCCTCAACAGCGCCGTTCATCTTAGGGCGGTAAGGGGAAGAATTGTGATGCTGAATGTTGAAGTTCTGACACAACTCCTTCATCATTTTGTTGTTGAGATTAGAACCATTATCAGTAATGATTCTTTCGGGAATCCCATAGCGACAAATGATTTCTTTCTTGATGAAACGGGCAACCACATGTCTGGTGACATTCGCGAACGACGCTGCTTCGACCCACTTGGTGAAATAGTCGATGGCAACAAGGATGAAGCGATGCCCATTGGAAGCAGTCGGCTCAATCTTTCCAATCATGTCAATGCCCCACATGGCAAATGGCCACGGCGAAGACATCACATTCAGAGGATTCGGCGGTACATGCACCTTATCAGCATAAATCTGGCATTTATAACACTTCCGAGCATACTTGAAACAATCTGATTCCATGGTCATCCAATAATAACCCGCTCTCAACAATTTCTTAGCCATTGCATGTCCGTCGGCATGAGTACCGAAGGAACCTTCATGAACTTCCTGCATTAACATGTCCGCCTCGTGTCTGTCCACGCATCTGAGCAAAACCATGTCGAAGTTCCTCTTATACAGCACATTGTCTTTGTTCAAGAAGAAACTGCCTGCCAATCTTCTCAAAGTCTTTCTGTCATTGTTGGATGCCCCTGCAGGGTACTCTTGATTCTTCAGAAAGCACTTGATATCGTGATACCAGGGCTTGTCATCGACTACCAGTTCAACAGCAAACACATATGCGGCCCTGTCAAGGCGCATCACATCGATCCTGGGAGCATGGTTCCAGCGAATTACCTTGATCATGGAGGATAGAGTAGCAAGTGCGTCTGCCATCTGGTTCTCATCACGAGGTATATGATACAATTTTACTGTTGTGAAGAAAGTCAACAGTCTTCTCGTGTAATCTCTGTAGGGGACCAGAGTGGGCTGGAGAGTGTTCCAATCACCATTCACTTGATTGATCACCAGAGCTGAATCTCCGAAGATGTCCAGAGTCTTGATTCTCAGATCAATGGCTTGCTCAATACCCAAAATACAAGCCTCGTACTCAGCTTCATTATTTGTGCACTCAAAAGTCAAACGAGCGGTGAAAGGCATGTGGGCACCTTTCGGAGTTGTAATGACAGCGCCAATTCCACTTCCTCTAGCATTGACAGCCCCATCAAACAACAAAGTCCACTTTTCGTTTGGATCAGGTCCCTCCTTAACAACTGGCTCTTCACAGTCTTTCATCTTGAGGAACATGATGTCTTCATCAGGGAATTCAAACTTCATCGGCTCATAATCATCAATCGGCTGCTCGGCAAGGTAGTCTGACAGAATACTACCTTTGATGGCCTTCTGTGACGTGTACTGAATATCATACTCTGTTAAAATCATCTGCCAACGGGCAAGACGTCCGGTGAGAGATGGCTTCTCGAATATGTATTTCACTGGATCCATCTTAGAAATCAACAAGGTAGTATGGTTCAACATATACTGCCTCAGTCGGCGAGCAGCCCAGGCCAAAGCACATCAAGTTTTCTCAAGCTGCGAATATTTGACTTCACAGTCGGTAAACTTTTTGCTAAGGTAGTATATGGCATGCTCTTTTCGACCAGACTCGTCATGCTGTCCCAATACACACCCCATCGAGTTCTCAGTCACTGATAGGTACATTATCAGAGGTCTCCCAGGAACTGGAGGTATAAGGATCGGAGGTTTCTGTAGATACTCTTTTATCTTCTCGAAAGCCCTTTGACAATCTTCATTCCACCTGATAGCCTGATCTTTCCTCAGCAATTTGAAAATTGGCTCACACGTGGTTGTTAGGTGAGAGATGAACCTTGCAATGTAGTTCAATCTCCCTAAGAAACTACGGACCTGCTTCTCTGTTCTTGGCTCAGGCATTTCCTGTATCGGTTTTACTTTGTCGGGATCCACCTCAATCCCTTTTCCGCTAACAATAAAACCCAACAGTTTTCCAGATCTCACCCCGAAAGTACACTTGTTCGGATTAAGCCTCAGTTTGAATTTCCTTAACCGTTCAAACAATTTTTGCAGATTCACCAAATGTTCTTCTTCTGTCTGAGATTTGGCAATCATATCATCCACATAAACCTCGATTTCATGATGAATCATATCATGGAACAGAGTTACCATAGCTCGTTGATATGTTGCTCCGGCATTTTTCAGACCAAACGGCATCACCTTATAGCAGAAGGTGCCCCACGGGGTTATAAAAGTTGTCTTTTCCATGTCTTCTGGTGCCATCTTGATTTGGTTATAGCCAGAAAAGCCATCCATGAAAGAGAATACCGAGAACTGAGCTGTATTATCCACCAAAACGTCGATGTGAGGTAATGGGAAATCATCTTTAGGGCTAGCTCTGTTCAGATCCCGGTAGTCGACACACATCCGTACCTTTCCATCCTTCTTAGGTACTGGGACGATGTTCGCAACCCATGGCGGATAATTGGTGACGGCTAGAAACCCTGCATCCAACTGCTTTTGCACTTCCTCCTTTATCTTGACAGCCATCTCTGGTCTTGTTCTTCTGAGCTTCTGCTTGACCGGAGGACAACCTTCTTTGAGAGGCAAGCGGTGTACCACGATGTCTGTGTCCAGCCCAGGCATGTCCTGATAAGACCAGGCGAAGATGTCAACGTATTCTTGCAGCAATTCAATCAACCCTTTCTTCACATCATCTCTCAAAATAGCCCCTATCTTGATTTCTCTCTTGGCGTCCTCGGTGCCGAGATTAATCACTTCAACAGACTCTTGATGCGGTTGAATAACCCTTTCCTCTTGTTTTAATAACCTGGTAAGCTCTTCAGGGAGTTCACAGTCTTCATCATCCTCTTCTTCAGCTTGAAAGATTGGATTTTCAAAGTCGAAGCGAGCCGTAGCAGAACCGTTATCAATAGGATCCGGTGACGTGCATCTGCATGAGTGATGGTATGTGCTTATGAGTGTGAACAAAAAAAAGTGGAAACTAAACAAAACATTGCCATTTTTTTTTTTTTTGAAAAACTGAAAAAATAGAAAGACAGTGAACGGAATATTTGAATGCAAAAAGATGTCCTTTATTTATGATAAAAATGCAAGTGTCACATTGACGGGCCCTACAATGAGTCATTACGCCCTGGGCGGAACGTAAGACTTGGATATGCATGAATAAACAAAGAAAATTACTCTTCAAGAAGAGTGACTTGGATAATCTCTTCAGAAGACCAATTGTTGATGACTTCACCCGGGATCCTCGGATGCACCCAGTTGTCGATGTCACAATCACTATCCCCATCTTCTTCGTTGACTGCAGAGACTTGACCATACTGAACGATGCCAGCACTGGAGAAAGTGATCGGCCCCTGAAGTGTTGTAGAAGTCAGAGCTGGCTGATATCCAATCCCGAATCTATCTTCTTTCACTGGTAATTCCAACAGACGCCCCCAACCGGGAGCAACACCTGAATCCACCACGGCCCGTGCCTGCTTAAAGGATGAGATAGAGGCACCCGCTTTAACCTCTTCCACCGGAGCTGCATCCTTGATTTGAACTGATTCAAAAGCCTGACATAGAGTCTCATGAATTTCACCTTCTACCTCTACATACTTGAATGTAGATAGGTTACTGACCAGGATGTCTTCCTCACCACAGACGGTGATGATTCGTCCGTTGACCGGAAACTTAATCTTCTGGTGTAGAGTTGAAGAGACTGCCCCAGCATTATGGATCCAAGGACGACCCAGCAGGCAACTGTAGGAAGGACTGATATCCATCACGTAGAAGACAGTGTTGAAGGTTTGTGATCCAATCAGAATTGGCAATTCTACCTCTCCAAACATCGATCTCTTAGAGCCATCGAAGGCTCTCACAATAAGATCTGAAGGTTTCAAGACCAAACCCTCTACTTCTAACTTCGACAGGGCTCTCTTGGGTAGCACATTGAGAGAGGAGCCTGTATCCACCAGAACATGCGATAGCACGGTGTCTCTGCATTCCATCGAGATGTGCAGAGCCTTGTTATGATTGCGTCCGGCTGGCGTTAAGTCAGAATCAATAAAACCTAACCCGTTGCTTGTATGCACATTGGCGACAATCCCTTCTAGTTGGTTTACCGAGATCTCTTGAGGTACATAAGCAGCATTAAGAACCTTCAGAAGTGCCTCCCTGTGTGCCTCCGAGCACAATAAGAGTGAGAGAATGGATATCTTGGACGGAGTCTGAATCAACTGATCGACTATCTTGTAATCGCTTTTCTTTATGATTCTCAGAAGCTCGTCCACATCCTTTGCAAAAGTGGGCTCAAAACCTCCCTGGGGTGCAGAGGTACCCCCATTCATGGCTTGCTTGCCCTTGGCTTTCGCCACAGCATCAGCATTATCAGCTTGAATAGCGGGTGGTGAGAATAGTCTACCACTCCTGGTGAATCGCCCGATTCCACCAACATTGTCCACTGCGGGACCGTCGAGTTCAGGCTTCTGACCTTCTTCTACTCTCAGTGGCTGTTCCCCCCTATGATCGTGCGTATACACGCTTCCCCCATAATGCCACGGAATGGCCCTTTCACTGGTCAAAGGTAAAGGACCAGGGGTTGTGATGGTCATAGTAGATCGTCGCACTGGTGGCACGGGTTGCGCTTCTGGCACACTGATTTGATTAGTTGGATAGAAAATAGTGATAGTAGCAACATCACAGTCGTACTCGGAAATCTTATTCATTGAAATGCAAGCATCCGAAACATCGGGATCAAGTTTAATTACATCGGGATCATCCACATTGGAAAAAATAAATACATCATCATGGATTACAGAATCAGTAGGAACAACATCTGCGAATTCATCAGTAGCATCTTCAAACCCTTCTTCCTCAACCCCTTCCACAAACTCTTGGACAGACAAATCTTCAACCTGGAGGATACCTTTGTCGAGCAAGGCCTGGATACCCTGCTGTAGCTTCAAACAACCTCTACTCTGAGTGGCACAATCCAAACAACCCTTCCCACAACCGGGGAAAACATCGGCCTTCAGCAAGCATCCTTTGATATCCAACAATGGAGTCTTCAACTTCAACACATCCTTAATGGACTTGGCTTTTCCCTCTATCAAATTAACGTTCGCACCACCATGCTGGGGCATGGGATTGTTAATGACATTCGGAGCCGGTGCAAGGTCGATGGCCTTTGAATCTATGAGGTCCTGAACTACGTGCTTAAAAGCTTTGCAGTTCTCGATATTATGGCCAGGTGCCCCAGAGTGGAAGCTACACCTAGCGTTGGCGTCGTAACCCACCGGAAGTCTACCAACAGGAGGAGCCAGAGTGCGCAGTTGCACAAGTTGTAGTTGTTGAAGACTAGAAAGCATCTGAGCGTACGACATTGGAAGGGTGTCGAAACGCCGGTCCATCATCCTTTGCCTCTGTTGATAAGCGGGTCTGTTACCCGGTTGCTGCTGCTGTTGATACTGAGCTGGTTGACGTGGTGGTTGTTGTTGTTGTAGTGGTGCTGCAACTGGAATGGTCACAGCCGCAACATACGGTTGCTGATGATAATTCTGAAAGTTATTCCTCCGGTTATCCCTGTTCTGATAAGAAGATATGGTACTTGCATCCCCTTCTCCCCTCTTCTGTCCCTGAATGAACGGTTTCTTCACCCCTGATGAGGATCCATCTCCACTCTGGCTCTTATAGGTCTTTAGGTAATTATCCACCCTTTCTCCAGTAGAGACCACATCAGCAAAGTTGGAAGCATTGCACCCTACCAGACGCTCCAAGTAAGGTCCAGGCAGAGTGTTCATGAACATGTTGGCCATTTCCTTTTCCAACATAGGAGGCTGAACACGGGAAGCTGTATCCCTCCAGCGTTGAGCGTATTCCCTGAAGCACTCATTGCTTTTAAGAGACAGATTCTGAAGTTGAGTTATGTCCGGAGCCATGTCTGCATTATACTGATACTGCTTCACAAAAGCCTCTGCCAAATCCCTCCAGCAACGGATGTGGGCTCTGTCCAGCCTCATATACCATTCCAAGGATGCCCCAGCTAGGCTATCCTGGAAGAAGTACATAAGTAGCTTCTCGTCATCAGAGTATGCAACCATTTTACGGAAATAGGCTTGCACGTGAGTTTTGGGGCAAGAACTGCCATTGTATTTGTCAAATATCGGGACCTTGAATTTCGGTGGCACTCTCACACCTGGGACCAGCCCCAAGTCAGCAACATCTACTCCCAGAAGATTCTGTCCTTCCACTGCTTTCAACCTCTCTTCCAATCTCCTAAACATGGGGTCCATGCCAAAGTCTTCCTGAAGCAAGGGAAACTGATCATCCTGACCATCCTGAATAGGTTGTTGATCTAGGTTGACATGCGGGATCGGGATAGGCCCCGGTCCATTGGGACCATTAGCCTCTCCAGCTGGAGGATCAGCCAACGTCTCTGGTTGAGTAATAGGAGGATCCCTCTGCACCAACAATCTAAGCTCCTGATGTCCTTGAGCCACCCCTTGAACCAAATCCATGAATTGATTCATGCGAATCTTTATCTCGGCGAGCTCTGCTTGTAGGCTCTCCATCGCTCTTTGTTGATTCCTTTGGGTACCGTATCGGTGAATGCCTGAGTCAGCTATCCTGCTAGTGGGACACCAAACAAACTGAGAACACTGTGGCGGTACCTGTTATGCAAGACATGCGGATGACTATGCAAATGCAATGACATGTTTATCAATTCCAAAAGTATTCTACCCCCTTGATTCCAGTCTCACATTTGATAAACAGTGTAAGAAGAAAACCCCGACTAGAATCAAGAAGAAGATTTAAACCCCCTTGAAAAGGATAAACATGTGTTAAGTGATGTGAATGCAAATGATGTGATGATGTGAATGCAATGCAGTGGCATGTCAATCAGGATTGCTGTATCTGCTTGAACATCTGTCAGGTTGCACTGTCTGGAGAGAAATCAAGAGCACACCAAACAAAGGTCATGGGATGGGTCATGTTATCCTTAATATCAACCACCCATTTTGGTGGATTATGGTTTACACCTTATCAACACCTGAGTTTCATTGATATTAAGGATGCCTGATCGGATCAACCATGAATCAAGGGTTTGTCGCAAGTCACGAGCATGGAGTTTAGGTTAAGAACCACCCAAAAGGAGTGTACTAAGGTTTAAACCTGCCAAACATGTTCTACAAAAGGTTCCCATAGTCATAATCCCATCTTTCGGATATTATCAGAGGAACGACTACTCGTATTCCAACAATATTCTCAAGAGAGACTCTTATGAGTGTAGTATCGCGTAACAATCGTATCAAGTCTTACACTTGAACGACTTTCGCACTACGTCCTACAAATAGGCCAAGATGGGTTTGGTAAACTAAGGTCCTCGGCTTCTAAGGTCTATATTGGAAAAAGTAATGTCTAACCACAACTTACTTGTGTGACATTATTGATCTCAACATGACCTCCACCAAGTGAATGGGCTTGCAAGTCAACTTGCTAAGGAATAACTCCACACAAGTCGACAAGACTATGCCATTCTCCTATCCTAAGTGCACTCGAGTTCGGGTATAGAACTCATCTCACAAAGATCACCAAGCAGCCATAGCCAGCCAACAGATACAACAATGATATGCACACCATGCAATAAGGTAAAGCAGGTAAATAAATCACTGTACAAAAGCATGAACACCCAATAAACAAACAAACTACAAAAGCTAGGAGGGACTCGCTTAGGGAAGGTGGACCAGCAAGAGGTCAACTTCTTAGGGTCGCCAGCAGAGTCGCCAGCTGTCGCAACCTGAAAAATACAGTGCGCGAAAAAAAACAACCGGCAAAAGAAAAAGACAGAAGAGTCGCCACCGTGCGTTATTCATCCCAAAGGAGGGAAAGGAAACGCTCGAAGTAAACCTGAAAAAGGAAAGGACAAGACGGGGTCTCGCAACCAAATCTTGGGTTCGGGAGTCGGTTATGCGAAGGGAAGGTATTAGCACCCCTACGCATCCATAGTACTCTACGGGATCCACTTTTGTGGTTTTCGTATAAAGGGTGTGGGTTTACCTAATGTGTTTATTTACTAAAAAGGTTAAGAGAAATGACTCGCGCGGATGTCGCATCCACTGCATACGTATCTCATCTGAATATGAGAATCAGAGTCTTCGTAGCTCGGCTGACCTATGGGTTGGGGGTAATTGTGCTCGCTAAGACATCGCGTCTTATGCCTACGTATCTCATCTGGAATGAGAATCAGAGCAAACCGTAGTTCGGCTAACTACGGGGTTATGGATTGGGTTTTGGACAAACAACGTCACTACGCAATCTACCGGATGCTCGACCTTTGGAGACTTACTCGCCTGTAGTAGAAGGAGTAAACGTGTGTTATGGGTTTTAGGATTTGGGATGCTCGAGGGCAAACAGGCAGTCCTTGACGAAGGAACCGCGCTACATGTGGGGATACGAATACAAAACACAAAACATGTATCTCAAAGTAAAATGCCACCAAGGGGCTCAAACATTGCCTCCTATCGAGGTCTTCCAGCTAAGAAAGCGATAAAGTACGAGAAAGGGAAAAAATTACCACACGGATAAAGATCCGAAGCTATAGCAGTTAAAGGAGCAAGAAACCTTGAAATCTCTCCAGCTGATGAGAGAGACTGATTAGGATTGAATGGTACGGCCGGATCTGCAAAGTAGTATTAGGGTTCGTGTGAGGCGGAGTGAACTTCTCAGAGCTGCCTGAAGGTTGCTGCAGAGTAGTTCCTAGGTTTCTTTCTCCAGTCTCTGGTCTTTTCTGTCCAGCCAGTGTTCAGGGTTTATTTCATTGACTACTATGGTATTTATAGGCCAAATTTCGCAGCTTGTGGGCTTTGAATGAGGACAGCTCAGGCCCAACACTTTCTGATTTTTTCTGAAATGCGCGCCCTTCGCCTAGCAAAGGATTTGCTCGCCTAGCGAGCATGACAGTACTCTTCGCTAGGCGAAGCATCTGCTCGCCTAGCGAGCATGACAGCTCAGCAGCAGATTCTCGCTTCTTCCAGCTTGGCGATTTGTACGGTGAATAGGCCTAAATTAGACCTGTTGATAGTACCTCAAGTTTATTCCTTGCGTTAACTGACCGTCTAAGTAGAACCCACAAAGTGTCCTGGATGATGTTCGAGCTTCTTGGAGCTAATTCTGATTGACGCGATGCAATATGGCATGAAATGCTAAATGACCTAAAAAGTGAATGCATGAATGAGGAGGGCAAATTTTGGGGTGTTACACTTTTGTTGGTGCTAGTCTCCTACTCCTTATGGTATTGTTTGTCCCGAAAGAAAGTTTTTTTTTATAAGTGAGATTGCAAGTCTCCTACTCCTTATGGTATTGTTTGAAAAATATTGGTTCCTTTTCACTTATGTGAACTAGTGACATACTTGTTGATTTTATCCAAGTTGGAGCCCTTCTCATAGATGATGTAAAGGTTCATATTTTCATGCTTGTGGATGAATAGTTGAGTGTTCTCTAAAAATGACAAATTGTCTTTCCCTTTTTTATTACTAACATTATTTTGTATTAACTTTACTTTAATGTCATTTATCTTATGTTCTTTATCATTTTGTCATTTATTTTATGCTTTTATTTTAGCATCTCATACAATATTATTTATGTTCATTCTCTTTTACTCTTTGTCCACTTTGATTTCTCTTTCTTTTAAAGACATTAATAAAGGAAAAACCCTAAAAAAATGATTCTCTTGATTCATGGACTTATGGTTACTATCCTTAGCATTGTTGTGGAGTTATGGACTTAGGACTAAGATCTTGACCCTTGCTTTGGGAGTTGATGAGTTGAGACCTTGAGATTAATCCGGTACCTTTGACTTTGGACTTCTTTTGAAGACTTGGTTTGATTATCCTGGTTTCATCTTATACATGATTTATTCTTTTCTTATTTGGCTTGCTTGAGGCTTAATCCAAAGGAGGAAATTCTTGCTCGACTCATGTCATAAAGCTTGTTATCTCTTGCTTAAATATTTCCTCTCTAGCTTTTACTTTATGCTCTAGGATAGTCTCTTTTTCTCCACTCCTCTCCTCTTTTGTTTTAAATTTGAACCATTTTCTCAATAAACCTTGACTTTTGTCAAGTAATTTTCAAAACATTTTTCTTAATAAATGCTAATACAGCTTAAGCATATTCAGGCCAATTTCAAAAGACTAAAAAATGCGTAACTCATTTAAATCATTTTGTGCCCTTGGTGCACTTTTTCTTTTAAACTTTTCTCAAAGCTTAGACATGACTCATTTCCATAGTTGAGATGTAATTCTTATATCCCCATAGTATTGATAATAATTATTTTCCATCCAAGAGAGCTAGTGACATACTTGTTGATTTTTATCCAAGTTGGAGCCCTTCTCTATGGTGATGAAAAATTCTCATACTTGTGGATGACTAGTTGAGTATTTTCCTTAAAATGACAAAATACCTTTTCATAAAAAATGAAACAAAACAAACATCTTTTGTTATTTTTATCATGAACTACGAGGTTTTGATCATTCATTTCACTTTGTTGGTACGTAGGCATGAGACTCCAAAAGTCTTGACAAACATAAAAATTGTAAAAAAAACATTTCTTTTCTCATCTCCCCAATCATTTGCAAACAACACCATTTTTAAGCCAAAATACATAGATTTTCAAAGAGGTTCCTATAGAGTACTGTAGATGTTTAGGAAGTTAATACCTTCTATTTGCATAGCTAACCCCCGTACCCTTATCTCTTTTTTTATTAGTTTTATTTTAAAACTTCTTTGGATTTTGTTCGTTCTTTTTCCCTTTCCTTTAGAAATAATAAAAGTGCGATGGCGACTCTTGCTTTATGAGTTAAGTTAATCAATAGCTTAAACTCAAAAATTTTACCGTCACACAGTTATAGTTAGGATCTTGGGTATCATGAGTATCATAGAACAACCAATCAGGTAGGCCCCTATAGCGGACAATTATACGCTTTCTACCTATAAACCGCTCACAAGGCTGACTCTGAGGTTTTGGATAAGGTTCCCAGAGTCATGGATGTTAATCGTATCAACATCCTGCAACAGGCTAGCCGTTTTATGACGAGAGTGGCGAAAAGGTTTATCCTGGGTGGGGTCTTCGTATTAGGCACACAAGGAGAGGTCCTTAGAGACTAAAATTATGCAACCACCAAGATGTAAATTGGTCCTAAAAGGGGTTCCCATAGTCATTGACTCTTCATGAATCAACGTCATGCGATTGACTAGTTGTCTTACAACGAGATATATGAAAAGGTATACTCTAGGGGAAGTCTTCATGATAGGAACACAAGGAGTGTTCCTTGGAGACCAACACTACATACCTTCTAACTATATAAACTATGTGTTCTCTCTTCTTTTTCCAAAGCTTGGGTGTAGAGATTTATTCATGATATCATCTCAAATCCCACAGATAAGCATGATAATGAACATATAATATGAAAAGAGAAAGCAGAATAAGAAAGCAAGCATATACAGCGTGAAGAAAACAATTAAGCAAAGCCAACATTTATCACAAGGTTACCTAAGTTGGGCTTGACTATCTCTTTCTTAGAGCATAATCACCAACAGAGTCGCCAGTTGTCGCATCTCGAAAAATACAATCCTTCGTGATGGTCGCAGAAAAAATGATTTGAACAGAGTCGTCACCAAACTTTATTTATTCCAATGAAGGAAAGGGAAAATATTGATAAAACCTTTAAATAGAAAAATAAAATGGTCTTCGCAACCAAATTCAGGTTCGGGAGTCGATTATGCAAGGGGAAGGTATTAGCAACCCTCACGTCCATTATACTCAACGAAAACCTTTTAATTTAACTTGCGATTGAATGTTGGCTTATGTTAATTGTTTTCTTTGAGTTATTGAATGTGTTAAAGAAAAAGGGACCGTAAAAATGTTTTTATTAGACTACTTGACAAGATTGCGAGTCTTGCTCCTACATTTCCTCAGGTACAATGAGGAATTCAAAGCTACGTAGTTCTGCGCAAGACAAAATATATTTTTGGTGTTTTTTATTATAGTGCTTAATGAGACGTGAATCTCGCTCCTATGTATCTCTAGGTGCGATGGAGAACTCAAAGATACGCAGTTCTTGGTAGCCAAGAGTGTTGGTTGATTGGTTTTAATGGACATATGTTTAGGTCACATTCTAACGGTTAAACATTGACTTGTTTGCTCGTGGATGAGAGACTTAGCGTTTGTCTATCTTGCGGTAGAAATGATCATGTTTGATCGCGTTTTAGCAGTTTTAAACATTTAGATGTATGCTTGCACATGGGAGGCTTAAGTGCTAGTTTGTGTACGCATTAGAAAGGACTAAATAGTATCCGTTTGTGAAAATGTTTCAATCGTACATGGGCGAGAAAAGATATGCTTGATTGGTTGAGTGTGTTTTAGTGAACAAGTGTTTAAATCGCAATCTAATGGTTAAATGTTGGCTTGCATGCTCGCGGGGGAGACTTAAGTGTTGGTTTGTATACGCATTAAAAATGATTAAGCGTTGTTCTTTTTGAAAAGAGATTTGATTGATTAAAGTTTGTTATGATTGGAAACCTATCTAGATCGCATTCTAACGGTAAAACATGGCTTGATTACTCACGATGGAGGCTTAAACGCTAGTTTGTACGCGTTAGAAGGGATTAAACAAATGTTTTCTTGTGAAAGGTTTTCAATCACATTATAACGGTAAAACACGACTTGTATGCTTTATAAGTGAATGACGAATGTTTGATGAGAACGAGACGTGAGCCTCAGGATTAACTATTCAGGGTATTACCGGAATGCTAGACTCCAATGATACTTTTTCATTCAATGCATTTAAGAAATTATTTGATGGACAACGAACATTCAAAATATTGTTCAAAGGTTCTACTAGAATGCTAGACTCCAATGGCCCATCTTTTTGTCCAAATTTATGTTAGGCATTTTAGAAGCGAAAGGATGAATAAACGACACTCCCAAGACGTGTGCCTCAAGACCGATTATTCGAGGATTCAGGGAATGCGAGACTCGAAGGATCCTCACCTTTTGTGTTTGTTAAGAAAAGAGGTTTAATGTTATGCTTAATCGAAAATAAGATTTGAGATTGTATCAAATCAATTCTATTGAGTCATGAGTAAAATGCAAAGTTAACTGCTCAAAGACAGTTTGTGTGTAATGACAACATGAGTGAAATGTTGTAAGCAAAAGTTATAACGCGACGAAATATCACAATCCATGTATCGAAATTTCAGCAATATAACGACATAAAACTGTCGAATTCAGGGATTAAAATATCCAATTTAAAATGTAATGAAGTAAAAAATAATAACCAATATTAAATTACAAACCAAAGCTCAAACAAGTCAAAATAAAATGACAACCAAAATACAATCAAAATAACAAATTAAAGAAAGAACAGTCGCGCCCCACCACACTATCTTGACCAATTTCTTCTCTCTTTTTTGAAAATTAAAATACAATCAAATTACTTAATGACACATGTCATGACATTAAAAATAAAAAAGAATCATATCAAAAGTAAACAAAATTGTATATCTTATAATATTATACTTATGCTTTTCATATACCGTATTTTACACTAAATACATATACCGTATTTATATAGTAAATGGTATTTTTTTTAAAATTAAAAATAATATATAAATGGTATATAAACAATGTATGAATAGTACATGAACATTATCCGTGAACATTATCTTTAGAGTAATAAAATAATATTAATTAATAAAAATGTAAAAAAATTGATTAATAAAATATAAAAAGGTAATAAAGTGATGAAGTTGGTTAATAACGTCCGGATGTTAAAAATAATTTTTATTAGTACACCAAAATTAATTAATAGACATCATAATATTAAAATTATGAAGTTGATTAATCACACAATTTTATATTAATATTATTTTATATAAAAAAATAATAAAATAATATTTTTTATATTTTATTTTATAAAAATATTATTTTAGTGTTAGCCATATCCATTAGCAGCAAAATTCGGTCTAGGCATAGATTTTGCCGGAGGATTATCCTTTCTCATGATATTAATGCTCTCTTTTGTGACCTTTTCTTTCTCTCTCTGTGAACAACTGTAACACTACGCAATGCAAGTTAAAAAGAACAAAAGCAACAATACGCAATGCAAATTTAAAAGGCCAGCAGCAACACAATCCAATACTTACATAATTTACAAATTATTACAGAATTCACAAAAACAAACTCAGCAAAAACTGAATCGACATTACACATATCACCGCAGGTTCTTTTTCAAGGGTTACCACAATGTCGAATTGTTGTCACAAATGGAATAATGCACGAGTGGAATCAACTCAATGGTGGTGAAGTCGGTGAGATTAGAAAGACATGTTATATTATACCTATAAAAAGTAAAGTAAAGTAAATATGCTTGGATTAAATAATGGTATATGACTAAGCATTAGCTTTTTTATTACTATAATTGAATTAATTTGTGACTTAAGCATTAGCATTTTTTATTATAATTGGATTAACTTGTGACCTAAGCATTAGCTATTTTATTAGAATTGAATGAGAAGGGAAGAAGAGTCACTGGAGTTGAATCGGTGCGCCCCTTCCCAGTACAACAATTATCAACCAATTCATTAATGTAATGAATCTAAGTGTTTTTTTAATCTTCCAATGTTAATTAGTTCATTCCTTCGTTCTTAGGTGCCTTTTCATCTTCATTGCATCTCTTACATATCAGCTACCATCCAAATATTTCCGTTGTTGTTTTGTGGTTATTGTTTTTGTTAGATATTATTATTACATTATTATTTTATGGTATCTTTATAAGGGTAATTCGGTCTTTCCAAACTTTTAGTATTTATACTATGTTGCATTCTATTGAAACCCTAATATTTTCACTGTTGTTAACAGTTTTGTGATGGCTTCCAAGCAAGAACAAGAACAAAAGCTTCATTTGACTCTTTTAGTGGACAAAGAAAAAAATCGTGTAGTTGTGGCTGAAGCAAACGGTGACTTCGTCGACACTTTGTTTAGTTTTCTCACACTTCCATTAGGAACTATCACTAGGCTTGTCTTCAAGAATCAACAAGAGCAAGAAACATTTGGTTGCATACGTAATCTTTACAAGAGTGTGGAAAATAGCAGTGATGAGGTTTTCTTTAACCGTATCTGCAAAAAAATGTTGCTTTATCCACGCAACGATTCTGAGTCTTATTGCCAGAAACTGAAGGTGAATGTGGATGATTCAGAACCTACAAAGTACTTCATTTGTAGCACCTGTGTTGAAGGAAAGGGTTTGTTGAGTACTTTTGCTGGTGCTAGTTGTTCTTGTGGGAAATTGATGGACAAAGAAATTAAGTTGCATAGAGAATTTAGTAATAGCGATTGTGTTTTTGTTGAGAAACAAACTTTATATTTAATTTTCGATGATTTAAAAGTGCTCCGAAGCTTTCCTGGTAACACCCTTCACCAGCTCCAACAACTTGGTTACAAAAACATCAACAAGCTTACACATATGTCCGCAATAGTCGGTTTAAATGAGGTAATACAGTGTTTTATACTTTACCTATCAAAGTTTCTTTTTGTTGTGATTGAAAAAAAAACTAATTCTCATTTATTTTTCTGCATTCTGTCAATAGATTTTGGACTTATTAAGGAAAGCACTAACCTCCAAGTCTCCTCTCAGTGATGTATTCTTGGCAAATAGTAAATTTCCATGTAAGTGCACTTTGTCTTCAAGGACTCCACTTTCTGATGTTCCTTCCACTACTACTGTTATGGCTCTTAAGGTAACTATAAGCAAATCAAAGAAGAAAATAGTGTATGCTGAAGTTGAGAGAGATTTTGTTGATTTTCTATTCAGTTTCCTGACAGCACCTATAGGAACTATTGTAGAGCAATTGAATGGAAATTATTGCATTGGATGTATGAATAACTTGAAAAAAAGTGTGAATGAACTCTATTTTTCATGCTTGATAGTGATTATACCTCTAGGGACTCCTATAAGAAATCCCAAAGTGACTCCTCAATTTGGTTGTGTGAAACAGCCTCTGAAAAAGCTTTGTGAGCAAGATGCTCCTACTTATAGGTATTGTAATAATGGTGTGGTAATCGACTATTCATATCAAAAAAGTAGAGCAATGAATCTATTTGATCCAAGATCTCCATATGGCACAATTGAATCAGCTGTAGGATTTGTGACGTGGAAATCAAAATTTATTGTGTGGGATAATCTCCAAGTGACTCCATTGGAGAATAATACTTCTAGCATTGCATTTTTGCAAAAACTCAACATACCTTTAGATGATTTGGAGGAGCATGAGGTGAGAATTGGAAAGAAAGAGGTAAACATTAATCCACTCTTGAATATTGATACTTCAAAATATACTTTAATGTCCAAAATAAATAAAAATATCTCTATGTTTTCAGGCACTATACTTGTTGGGAGCTTCTTTGACTTCTAATGGAGCTGCATTAACAGAAGCCTTATTCCATCTGATCAAAGTGCCGAAAGAAGAAACTAACTAGAGCGTGAATGTTATCATCTCTATTGTGGCATTTTAATATTTTAGTGATTTGAGTTTTGAGGCATATGTGATTCTGTTATGATTATGAAACTCTTTTGTTTAAATTCTAATTGTGTGAGGGGATTGTATTGAACCTATTAAGATGACTGATAGTTACATAACTGTTTTTAAAGTTAAGTCAATTATTATCCAAGTTTGTTATTAATGTGGGAGTCTGTCATTTATTAGTCATACGAGGGTCTTATAAGGGTTTAATAGACATAACATTGGGACCCTCAGCGTCTTGCACTAATATGGTGCTCAAAGAATGTGGTCACTACTATAAATAGTATTTATCACCTCTGATGTGAAATAGGTTTCACATTTAGACTATTGATCGATGTGAAAAGTTTCATTGATTTGTCTTTCAAAAGATTTAGGGCTCGTTTGAATGAGTTTTAGATTTTAGTTTTTAAAAACCATTTTGGAAATTAAGTTTTTAAAAAAAGTTTTGAGGAAAAAACATGTTTGGTAATCTAATTTTCAAAAATTGTTTTAAAGTTGAACATGGTTACAAATTTGTCATTGATGAATATAATACCATTTTTTCTTGTTTTGTCCTCTTCCTAATTTCCAAAACTAAAAACAAAAAATCAAAACCTCTAAAACCTATTTTAGATTTTTAGTTTTAAAAACTCACAAATAGAAAATAGTTTTGAGAAATAGTTTTATAAAATTAGACTACCAAACAAATTTTATAATTTTTAAAAACTAAAAAACTAAAAAACAGTTTTTCAAAACCATATCAAACAGGCCCTTAGTGTTTTCCTATTTTGTTGGATAATACAAAGACTAGAGAAATATTTTATATTTCATTTAGACAATAAGATAAGATAATCAACGGTAATGGATTACTAAAGTCTTATTATTGACTGAGGTGAAATGTTTCATTGATTTGTCTTTCAAAAGATTTAATGTTTCCCTATTTTATTGGATAATGATTATAGACTATAGAAATATTTTATACTTCATTTAAGCAATATCATATTAGTCATGGATTACTAGAGTCTTACTTTTGATTGTAAGGTTATTGAGCAACAAAAAATATTGATATATATATATATTTAGATTCAAAAGTCCAAAAATAAGAGAGCAAAATCTTTTAGGAGATTTTATCCTACCAGAACAACCTCACCCGCCACCTTAACTTGACACCCCACATATTTTCCTAATACCCATGTTACCCTTGTCAAAATTTTATCAAAAATTCTGATAGAACAATAAAAAAAAGTCGGTACAAATCAAAAAATCGGATAGTGTATATACAAAAACCAATATATCACCGTGGATGTGAAAGGGGTTTCACAATTAGACTATTGATCGAGGTGAAAAGTTTCATTGATTTGCCTTTCAAAAAGAATTAGTGTTTCCCTATTTTGTTGGACAATGCAAAGACTATAGAAATAGTTTACACTTCATTTAATCAATATCGTAAGATAAGATAATCATTAGTTATGGATTACTAAAGTCTTATTTTTGGTTGTAACGTGACTTAGCAACAAAAAATATTGATATTTAGATTCAAAAAATTTAAAGATAAGAGAGCAAAATCTTTTAGGAGATTTTATGCTACCATAACATCTCCAACCCCACCTTAACTAGACAACCCCACATATTATATTTTCATAATGCCCATGTTATCCTTGTCAAAATTTAATCAAAAATTATGGTAGAACAATAAAAAAAAAGGTACAAATCAAAAAATACGGTAGTGTATATACAAAAATCAATGAATCGAATATTTCAAAAATCCGATAGGTTATGGTGCATATTGAATTTTTAAAAAGTACATATTATTTACCATATTCTTTTTATTAAAGATAAAAAATATGATAGTTTAATAAGTACAAGATTTTTCAAAACAACCTTCACTTATCAGATTTTATGTGGATCAATAAAAAATCTGGTAGTTGTGATTTAAGGGTTGAGACTTTTCCAACAGTTTTGTACGATTGTGATTGTACCGACCGTTTTGTGTGGTTCAAAATGAATTCAAAGTTGTATAAATAGGGGTCATATGTTAAGAAAAACATCTTATAATGCCTCATTTTTTGTTCAATGCAGATATGTATTTCAATTAGGTGAAACCTCCTATAGAGTTTTGACTCCCGGAGGACACCACATGCCTCGTTCTTCTGAGATCCAAGTTGAATAATATGTTGCCCAACACCGAGAACAGAAAGGTGAGTAATACCGAGTTTCGTGCAGACTGGATTGATACGGGTGGAAAGGTGAAATACAACCTTATTGAGTTAAAGACCGATGGAGATTTGAAAGTTATGTTGAGAACATATCACTGTAGGCTAACTAAGGGACCGATTGAGTTTGATGCCACAATTTTTAGATCTGTCGAGGACATAATCAAGATGTTAAAACATCCGTAATCAAGGATGTACATGAGTTGGGTCAACCCACAAATCCCAGTGCAACCAACCAAAAAAAATCCAAAAAAGTGGTTTGGGTTGGGTAATTGGATGAATATGGGTTTAAAAACTAATAAACTCATTAAAAAATCGGGCTTTGGATAAAGTCTAACCCAAAATCAAAAATTCCATTAACCCACTAGTCAAACATTTATTATTGATGAATATTAATTTAGTTGTTGCAATTTTACTCTCTTGAACATTTTCTATTTTGTCAACCATGACTTTAACTAATTTTGGATATTTCACGATTTGGTTATTTTGATGTTAATAGGATGTTATGTCATGCAAATTTAGTTTGTTGTTAGTATTTTATGATAATTTTAATTAGTTAATGTTATAATTTATTATTTTATGATGCTAAAAAATAGTAAAAATATATTATCTATTTTTTTTAAGTTAAAAATGTTGAATAATTTTAATGGAAAAAATATGACGAGTCGTCATTTAGTCATTTAATATTAAGAAAACAGAAAAATTATTTGGGAAATTCACTATCCAACCCAAAAATTAGTGGATTTGCCCAAACCAACCAATTGTGTAGCGGATGATTATTTTACCTCACCCAAATCAGGGTGTCCTATATAAATTGTATATTGAATTTGGAAAAACTCAACCTAAACTGACTCATATGAATCCCTATCCAGAATCATCTGGCAGTGTTTCGATTTTTTTTTATTTTTTTTTATTTTTTTGTTAAGTTATGTAATCGTTTGTCTAAGTTATGTAACTGTTTGTCAAATATTAAGTTATGCTCCTCATGCATCAATGAAAGTGCCAAAATTCTATCTAATAAATAGTGTTGTGCAAATTTCTGAGTAAAACTACACATAATATACAAATAATACAAAAAATTATAATAAGGTCTAAATAGGTTTCCATGGGCTATGTGTGATGCTTACGATGCCAAAGTATAAACCTTACCATCTTGGTTCACCAAACCCATGAGGTTATCCATAATGACTGCTATCATCTGCAAGTGATGAGCGTCATTTGCACCATGTGGATGCGGTGGAGGCAACAACACGTCAACAGAAGGTCACCTCGCCTAGCACGAGCCCTTGATGCAACAACATCAACTCTATCACACTGCAGAGAAGCAATCATGACATTTGATACTCTAGTCTTTGCTGAAGAAAAAAACCACAATTATTTAACCTACCAGATTCTTTCAAAAATTCAGTAACACTACGATTATTTCCAGATTTTAAAAAAGAATGATAAAACTGCATACACTTTTCTGGATTTTTTGAAAAGTTTGATAAACACCATACTTGTTTCTGAATTTTACAAAAAAAAAGTCGATTAAAATGTATGCATTTTACTGGTTATTAAAAAAAATGGTATAATGTATAAATTTTTCCATATTTTTCAAAAAAATCGGAAATATGAAGGCATTTTTATTGGGGTTTTTTTAAATTCTAGTAAAAATACATACAAAATATATGTTATTTCCAAATATTTCAGAAAATCTGATAAAAATTAATGAAAAATACGGTATAAACTAAAAATTGAGATAAAAACTGATACTTACTGCTCATAAATTGGAAATGTTCGATACTCTGTTTGAAGTTTTCGTTAATCGTCAGAGGTTTTGAAAAAATTCGAAATGGTCCAATGTATTTGTGAAATGAGTTTTAAAATTTTATTGTGTTAAAATGGTAAGTGCATAAGGACAATGGGAAAATTTTACTGTGCCACGTCAAACATAGGGCGTCAGGATAATATCTCATCTTTTAGGTATATTATTTTATTCCGAAGTTATCTCATTTCCTTTTCTCTCCATCTTACAACACTTTCTTCTAGTGATTTTATTTTGTATGCTTTGACATTTGATTCTTTCTTATTTGTGTAGAATACAAGCCTACACAAGTGATATATGTGCAATCTCATATTCTTACAAGGTATCCTTTTCGGACAAGTAGTTTTTCACTCAATAACAAAAAATTCCTTAATCATATCCATGACTTCAAATATACCACATAATTGCACGAATGATGCAAAATCCATATAGTTAGTATGCATGTTCGTTCTCGTTATTTGTGTAGAATATGAGATTGCACATATATCACTTGGTTAGGCTTGTATGATTCTTGACTTTATTGACATGTTTCCAAAAGACAATAAATAAATCAAACCTTTAGAAAACAATTAGTTCATGGACATTACCATAATTCATAGATAATCAAATATCAATTATGAGTGAAGCATTTTAAAAAAAAATTATTATGCCATTGTTCCTGACTTTCGTCATCGACTTAGCCTTTGTGTTCCTATGCATTTGACTTTTCAGGTCAGTTGAACCATATGCAGAAAAACAGTTTTCCAAAATTCAAATTTTTAAAAATTTTCAAAAAAATTCAATGAAAATAATTTAAACGTCATAGGTATTGTGTAGGTTTTAGCTTTTATCAAAACATAAATAATATGACAACTACATCTAACCCCAATAAAATAGAAAATTAGCTACTCTTACTCATCATAACTTTACAATCAAGCCTTAGAAACAAGATGTATAAAAGCATTTGTGGATGATTCCTTTGACACCGCTTCTACCCTCGATCTACCTCTCATATTCTCTCTTATTGTTATTCATAGTGAGAACCTAGCTTCTTTAAGTAACCACCTTAAAAAATAAAACCAAAACAAAATAAATAAATAAATATGAAACAAAATAAAAATGAAAAAATAAAATTCATATGTTTCATAGTTTTTCTCAAACATTATTTAGAGTAATAAATATTATAAAAAACAAAGATGAAAAGTTATGACAAAAATATATAAAACAAATTTTTTTAAACTTATTTTAAAAATAATTTTATCAAACAAGTTTATTTATTTATTTTTATTTCTAAAATTATTTTTAAACAAGATTGCCTAACAATTTTTTTGAAATTTTATTCCTAAATACATGTTTTGAAAAGTGATTTATGAAATAGTAAAAATAAAAAATAAACCAAGAATCATTTTAGAAATAAGATTTTCTTCTCACTATCGAAAAAAGTAAACGGAAGCTTCATTAAAGAGAAACCTAATTCTTTGGCATTTTTTCTCAAAAGTAAAACAAAGCCTTAAAAATCGATTTTCAGAAACCCTTCAAAGAAGAAAACTGAACCTATATTGTCTTCAAGTAAGATCTTCTCATTCTGTTCCATTAAAAATTGTTTCTTGTATGAATGTTCTTTTCATTCTTTTTTTTTCTTCCATTTCCAGCTTCTCATAAATCATCAAAGAAGGAAACTGAAGTTTCGTTGTCTTTCGTTTCCATCTTCTCATAAATCATCAAAGAAAAAATCAAAGAAATCTTTAACCAGAGCTTCATTCTCTTTGTTTCCAGCAATGATTCTAAAAAATTATCCTTGTGTCAAAAAAATCGATCGACATTCTTATCAAAGAAATTGGTTTTCAGGTAAGTTATTCCATCAATTAAGATTCTCGTGTCATTGAATGTTCTAAATTTTTCCTCTCCCTCGATTCGTTGTTTCGATTCCATGATTTGATTTGGCGATTTGATTTTTCGTTTCAATTCGGCGTTTCAATTTTTGTTTTGATTCATCATTTCGATTCGGCGTTTAGATTCAACATTTTTCTTCTTTAGTTCTTATATTTTTTTCCAGTTCTGTTACAAAAAGGTATAGTTTTTTACTAATTGAGTTCAGTTACAAACTGGTATTGAAACAAAGTAAGATTTTACTCATCTTTGTCTTTGTTAAATCTTACTCACTATAGACATGTTGACCTTGCTTCTGGAATTTTGTAAAATTGTTATTTAACCATGCTCCTAGAATGTGTTAAATTAGTTGGTTAATTTATGTTGATACAAGACTCTTGTTTTTAACATAGATTGTGTGTTTTAGTAGTCCATCTTTGGAATGCTGATAATGTATTAACAATTAATTATTGGTGGGTAAGGCTTAGGTTCAATCCAAGACTTTCATAAGAAGTAAAGCTTTTAGGTCTTGAAGTTATAAAGAAAGTATTTTGACTGATATTTTAGACAATTTAAGATATCATATTTTTCATGCTCGTTCTTCAAGGATTCATGCTATTGGAATATGTCAGAAGAATGCGATGATATGCATGACATAACGATAGAGCAAAGCGTCATGATTAATGCATGGCAACGATTTAAACAATGACTTGAGGGTTTTTAACAATGCACATGTGGCGGGTAATGGAAGGATTCCTTTGTAGCAAGGTTTCTTATTGAAATGTTAGGAGGATGGTGTGCTAGAATGATTAATGCACTCATGTTGAACTCAATGGTCGCTAATGTATGACAAAGTATGCTTGAGCAGCTTGAAAGTATGGAGACAACTTGCCTCTATGCAGCCTATCTTGCCCCAGTTTACTGGGACTTTGAAGAGATTTGTCTCAATAAGAGTTTTGAAGCAATCTTGCCATAAGATGACTATGAGACGACTTGCCCCAATATTTTGTTTCTTGAAGCGCTATGTCATTAATTAATTGATTATTGGAACGATTTACCACAGATTGACCGATCTTTGAAGGGTTGGCTTTATCGTGCTTTTAAGGTGGCTTGCCCCAACATGGGCCTTGAAGAGATTTTTCATCGACTAACTGACTATTGAAATGGCTTGCCCTTGATGAATCATTTCTTGGAGTGGTTTCCTTTGGTCGAGCCTTGCATCGATCCGTCCTAGTATTTGACTGAGTTTTAGAGGAATTTTCCATTGATCGACGATGTCTTTAGGCAATTTTCCCCTGTTGGTAGGATATTTTAAGGAGTTGCCTGAAAAGGAACTTGGATCCCCCATGTTGTGATATGATCTTGATATGGACTGCCCCTGGTATTTGAATCTTGAAAGAGATGCCCCTGATCATTAGGTTCTGAGGTGATTTGACTTAGGTTGGCTAATTCTTGGGATTTTCTTCCCTAATCAACACGATCTTCCGATGATCTGCCCATGATTATAAAGATTTGCTCCTGATTGGCAGAACCCCTAGATGATTTGCCTCAAGTCAAAAAAATGTCCTGATTCGGTATTCCTCTGATTGGACCATTGTTGAAATTTCCTCGATGCTAAGTATTGATTTGCGAGTAAAATTATTCCTTTTGAAAAGTAATTCTAACGCAATGCTCATGTAAGTTTTGAAATCAAAAATTGGTACAGATATGGTATGTACAATGGATGATATTTGGCCATGAGGTTGTGTCATACCCCAAAATTTATCATACCTATTCTTATCTTATTTGCCTCATGGTCTCCAATTCATCTGCATTCATTTACCCAAATCATTCCTTTTAGGATCATTCATCTGCACTTGCATCTAGATGTAACAGCATTGGCTCAAAGGCTTCCTATTGTTTGTATCTCCACTGGGTGTCTCAATACTTGGAGGTGGATAATTTGATCAAATGATTTATTGGTTCTCAATATGGTACTGTTGAATCATGCAAAAAAAAGATGTTATTAATCTTCACGAACTAGAGTTTCTTATTGTGTGCACTTGTGGAGGCAAGCTTTTGGACCATTGTATTACATTTTACTTTTTGGTCAAAGTCAACTTTGAATGTTGGCTTTTCTTGACCTAATCTTTGGAATCCCTAATCATGTTCAAGGCATAGTGGTTGTATTAGTACACATCATGAATAAGGAGGCTTAGAAGTTATTCACACAAGGTTAACTTTTGGTCCACAAAGTCAACCACATCATGAATAAGGATACTTAGAAGCTATACACATCATGAGGTTTTACATATTAGCCATGGATGGGCCATTGATCTTTTAGTCAAGATGTTTCATTCAAATTGAAAGCAAGTTTCAAATTTAAAATTTACAAAATGGAGAGAAAAGTTGCATTGCTTAAAGATCAAGTTATCCATACAAGTCAACATATACCAAGTCAAAGTACATTAAATGCCCAAAAATACATTACAAAATCAGAAATGAAGATGACATGCAAAAAAAATCAATGTTTGACCAATAGTTGACTTTTTGGTCAAACATTTGACCAAAGTCATACCTTTAGCCCTAGACTTATTCTTCTTCATCTTCACGGTCCTTCATGTTGCCTTCAAGTCTTCATGAACTTTCTCATTTCCAAACTTCATGACCAGGCTTGCATTGCCATTACTTCATGCCTTGGCCCTCATGGATACCATGCATATGTATGCTAAAACCTTATGTCCAAACCACCAGATTTGTGTCTGCTACATCAGTTGCTCAACCTGCATAATCAAGATACAATCCATCATCGTCATATTTCCAAAAGGACATGCTCATGATATACAATCTAGACCAATGCATTGTATCACCATACTATGCTACATAACAACCATGCAACATCAAAATCATGGTAGTTCCAAGCATAGTACAAACTAAGGTAAAACTCAAACATTCATAATGCAGTGTGTGATGCAAAATTGGCCACAAGCTTCAATTCAAATACAAGTTGTAACATACATGCTAGCAATACACAATGATCATGAACCCTTGGTAAACATACAATTATCCACACCTGCACTACCCAAACCAGTTGCAAATCATCATGAAAACCAAGAGTAACTCTACACACCCCAATTGTCATGTATAATCATCCATGGCAGCTATGATAAACACACACATCAAATACAATCATCATCACATACTATCCATAACACATTCATAATCACCCATACATGGCAGTCATGACAAATACACTCGAATCAAATCCAATATACATCAAATCTAACATATATCAAAACAAACATACACATGACCATCCACACACATAAAGCAATTACAAACACAACAACACAAAGCAGCCACAAAAATTAAATTCTCATGACATTTGCAGATGCATAACTAAAAAATAATTCAAACGCACAACATATACATGTTATGGCACCTCATTCAAACATGTTGGCATATGCACAAACAAAGACCTAACTATGCTCATGCATACATGCCCAAAATTCAAGTATCATAGCATTTTTATTTTTACCTAAGTTAATTCAAATAACCAACACTAACTGTCAAGTCAGTTAGCAGACCTCAAACCATTGCCATAATGCCCATAACTACCTGCCCCTAACCACAAACTAACTGACTAAGTTAGTTACAAACTATCAAACTAAACTAACAGTTACAAACTAACTATTAACCCTAACTGTCATGATTAATTCCAAACTAACAATTAACCCTAACTACTAACCAACTCACAACTGCTAACTAACTGACCAACTGTCATCTGCCACATGTGCATGGATAATTACCAAATTCCCCTGATATTAAATTCCCCTCCAAACCCTTCTAACTAACTTTTGAAATCCTAACTAATTGCTAACCTCCAAACAAACACACATCCATCCATTTTTCTACATTGATTTCAGTTGAAAACTAACACAATCATTCTAAATTTTCTTCATTCAACTATCATCCAATCTAACCAATTTTTGGATCATTCTCAATCATTGATAAAATGTAGCCTAGGATCACTATCCAAGGGCTAAAATCGAATCATTTCTAACTAACTTTTCCCTCTCAAATTTCATCAACACTAATTCTATATAAACCCTAGCTCATTTCTTCATCCCTAAGCATCAATTCACCCACTGAAATTATGCCAAAATCTCAACCAAAACCTCACGAAAGCTCTCATTCTACCATTAATCAGAGCTTCTCATTGAAGCTCTGAATCAATTGAGCCAAACCCTTATCCTACAACCCTAACTCAATTGTTCATCACCATCATCACTGCAAACTCAACCTAGCCTCCTAAATTCATCATTCTAAATTCAACATTATCCTAATTCTACAACAACAACACAACAACTAGAAACACAAAGAAAAATCAAAGAGGAAGAAGGAAGAGCGAGGAATTCAAAGAATGAAGCAAATTATTAAATACTTTACATGGGAATCAAGAAGCTATGGTTTTCTTCATCATCATCTTCAACTCCTACTTCGACCAAGGCCAATCTTTGCCTTGTAGGTAAACGCGACATGCGTTGATTCTTTATCTAATTGCATCATTCATTTTACTACATGATGAATTTCACTTGTGTGAGCTAAACCCCTAAGCTTGTATTTTGATCTATTGAAGCTTTGTTGTTTAATTTTTGTTTGAAGCTTTTAGGGTTTGAGGTGTTTATGTTAGAATCGTGGTTTTGATTGTTGAATAAGGAAAACACATGTAAGAAACAGAGAGGGGACGAGGAGACGAGTTTGTTGGTGGTATTTTGGCCATGTTTTGGGCTTCGCTGCCGCCAGAAGCGATTTTCGGCGTGGCAGAGCGATTTTCGGTGAGGCTAGTGTGTGAGAGGGGAGAAGGAGAGTGAGTTTGATGAACGTGAGTGGAATGAGGGTGCTCCTTCCCCTATGCTCTTCTTCTGAGCTTCCTCTCTTGTCCCAACAATCTAAGCCCACCACCTTTACTCATGCGCACCCCCGCCTTCCTTTACTTACACCACTAGTCTGAAACAACAATAATAACAAACACGGGCCTTCAAATCATGGGCCCTGCGCCCATTAGCTAGTCCCACTCCCTTCTCAATTTTTACACCCCATGGCATAATACTATTATTATGTGCTTATTTATTTCAATATTCTATGTTAGCATTGTTTTAGCACTTCAAAAATCATTTAAAAATAATTAGGTTAGAACTTAGTTAATTAGGTTTAATAATTCTAAATTAGGATTATTTTCTAGATTATAATTAAAATTCCTAATTAAATTGGATTAGAAACTTAGGTTTACATATCATTAATCATTGATCTTTTCTTTTTTTCTTTGACTTTAGTTCTTAAGTCATGATAGTTTGCTCTTGATGTATATAGCTTAACCTGATTATTGCATGATCCTCATTTGTCATGATTTAATTAAATTTAATTAAACTTCTTCTGATCAATTAATGGAATTAATGATTTTGGAACTTTGTATTTCCTTTTGAAACAATTTTCATGCTCCTTTAGGATTCTATTCAATTAGGTGATCAAAAGTCCATTGATAATTTAATTTGAATTAGAAAACTTTATGACTTGTACCATACATATTCCCTTAGGTCACATACAATGCAATCCCTTATTCTAAAACCCTAGAAGATAGGAAAATTAATGGATGACAACATCAAGCTTCGTTCCCCATTTTGATGCCATATCCCATTCTTTCAATCATATCTCGCTCTTTGTCCATTCAATACTAAAACCATTTTTGCAAATAAACTTGATCCAACGTCAAGTGTAAACCTAAAAACACTTAACAACTATGATGTGAATTATGCACTCCGACCCTTAAGAAATGGAGAAGGAATAAGATGGAGCATTCTTATCCTTATTTTGAATACCTTTGGATATGGGACGTATGACCCAATTGTTCAAAGTATTCGCCTTTACTCATAGGCTTTAGTGCAATTCAAGTCAAGGTAATTTTCAACGTGCGTCCCCAGACTAAAATCAATCACAACCAATATAAAAAACATTTCATAATTACACTGTCTCTTGGTTAAAACACCTCTTTTTGGGTTAATCAGTATCTCTTGGTTAAAACACTTCTATTTGGGTTAATCATCATCTCTTGGTTATAACACCTCTCTTTGGGGTAATCACCTCATCTTGGTTTAAACACCACTTGCTTGGCTAAGACGCCACTTTTATTTCCTATTCTTGGTTATGACACCACTTTTATTTCCTGTTCTTGGTTATGACACCACTTTTGTTTCCCGTTCTTGGTTATGAGACCACTTTTATTTCCTATTCTTGGTTCAAACATAACCTTTTCAATCCTTTATCCAAACAACAATTTATTTTCATAAAAAACTGTTATAATCCATTGCTTAGCAATCAGACTAAAAGCTTAGAGCATCTGAGCCAGGGTCAAACAACTAACGTCAAAACACTTCTATGATAAGATTATAATATCGTTTCCTAAAATCAACCAACAAATACTCATTTTCTACCCATGAACTATGGACCTCTGATTTTCTCATTGCACTATGAGAATACGTAGGCACAAGGTTTTGAAATCTTGGCGAGCACATTAATTAAAATTTTATTTTCCCCTTAATTAAAATCAATCGCAAGTAACCTTTAGATAATAACACCCATATGCGCAAAGAACAATCAAAATGGTTCCTGTTGAGTACAACGAGTGTGAGGGATACTCATACATTCCCCTTACATAACTGATTTCCTTACCCTTTTTCTCTTCCATATGGGTTTTATTGATATTTTCTTTTCTCTTAGAGTAAGTAAAATTCAATGGCAACTCTGTTGTATTTCGACCGTGTGATGAACTCAGGTATTTTTTACGGTGCGACAGGTTGACACGAATGAAGATGTGAAAATGTGGTTAGAGATGATTTAATAAACCTTTGGAGTTAGTTTAACAACAAATTTGCTGAGTATGCTTTTATAGTGAACTTAGCTTCACTTAGGTCTTTTGAAGATTTTAACGTGGCTTGGTTCACGGTTTATGAAAAAAGATATAAGGCTCAAAATTTGTTTTAAACTACCCCTTATCATTTGATGTTCTCCATTCCTAAATCTAATAAACTCAACGGATGCGTTTAGTCGGTAAGAGAACTTTGATAGTCATGCTGATGAATAGTGGTTGAAGCACTGATGAGATTCTTGAGGTGGCAGTCACCTACTTTCACTTACAAGCTTGTTTCCATTTTTGTATTTTTTTTGCTTTTAACCCCTATTTTTGCATGGACCGATTCTTTTGAATTTACAGTCCATGGATACTGTAGCGGGGTATTCGTTACCATTAGAGATATTGACTAAATCCAAGGTAAGACATACAAGTCGAGTCGCCACCGCACTTCTATTTATCCAAAGGAATGGTTAGAAAGCGAACAAAAACCTAAAAGTTTTAACAAAAACTAGTAAAAGAAACAGAGATCTGGGTAAGGGGGTTGGTTATGCAATGGGAAGGTGTTAGGCACCCAAAACATCCTAGGTACTCCTAGGGAGCCCTTTTCATACTTGTGAAGGTTATTGTCTTGTGAAAAATTTGTTTGTGCAAACATGACTGAAGAGATGAGAAGAGAATTTACAAGTTTATTTACATTTTGTGTTTGAATGGATGAACCCATTGCCTACGTACCATCTTTAAAAAAAAAGATTAGGATTAAAACCTCGTAGTTCAGGGTAAAAATCTCAAAAATGAGTTGGTGAATTGATTGATCCAAAAGCCTTAAGGTCTTTTGTTATCAAAGGGAGAAAACTCAACCAAACCACAAATCCACCATGTGAGGATAGCTTCAACATGCTAGTGAGGGGTTAACCCTATAATAAGCATGGAAGGCTCATTGTCCATCACTAAGGATATAGGTGAGCATTACATCTACCTCAAGGATAACTCGAACCTAATAGCTAAAGGTTATGAAAAAGTTGATTAAGAAAGTGGCCATTGGAACCACAAAAAGCACATTTGAATGGGTTATATTTACCAATTAGAAGTATATACAAAATGGTCAAAGTTGACTTAAAAGGTTTAATTCAAAATAAGTATTAGGAAAAGAAAGTTTGAAAATCAAAAGCATAAGGCTTAGGTTTCTAATGTTGAAAACAAATGTTAAATGTTTGCACAAAAGTTTTGGCTTGGGTTAGAGTGGAGAGAAGAAGAAGAATGGCTAAATCCTAAGCAAAAGCAAAAATAGAAAGGATAAAGGAATCAAAACCACAATGGAGTTCCTCTCTTGAGATCATATTGATGATCCAAGTAGCTCTCATCCTTTGGAATAAGCAACCACAGAGTATAAGCAATCAACCAAGTCTCACAAGAGATCCTCAATGTATCTTGTTTCTTCCACTTAGATGAACATGGCAATGGTCCTCCAATTAAGCTCAAATGGAAACTCCTAGCACAAAAGCACACACATCAAAAGTTCCAATGAAGTAAAACAAGAATGCACAAGAGTGAGTTTAGAGATTTGGTTCTTCTAATCCATCTTCACTATTAAGATCCTTTTGCTCCAATTTTGCATAAGGAAGGTCCTAGAAACTAAGTCCAATTCTCCATTTCTTTGCATAGGGAAAGTCCTAAAAACTAAGTCCATTTCTTTGCATTTGGTTCACCACAATCAAAACAAAACACAAGCAAAAATAATATATACACAATTATGTGCTCAAGTGAGCAAAAGGCAAATGGCATTAACATAAACATGTGCTCAAGTGAGCAAAGAGAAAAGCAAATGAATAATATGTGCAAGAATAGTAAATTGCATTAAAGTAAATTGCACAAAGTAAATGTTACTTGTCAATAGTTAGTGTTAGTAGTTAGTAGTTAGTGTGCCATAGGGCAAATTTAGCGCTATGTTAAGCAATCGTAATTGGACTTATGTAGAAGTCACAACTATTTGAGGCCGGTCAATAATAATGTAGGCAACAAACACAAGTTAGGAGTCTTGATTAGTGAACCAAGTCCCAACAACTTGTCATGCCAAAAAGGAGAAGAAAATTGATCTTGTATTGGTTTAAGCCTTTTGCATGATTTAAAAGACAACCTATCCTTAATGCAAAGTCATTCACTTTATCAATTGATCAAGATGAGTTAGATTTGAATCAAGGAAGGTTAAATCTCCCTAATCAATGCTAACTTATCAACCTTCAACTCATTGATCAAAAAGAAAAGAAGAAGAAGAAGAAGGAGAAGAATAAGAAAAAATGGAAATGACAAAATGGTAAAAGAAATATAAATGCATTAAATGGAACATCATGTACCAATCCTCATATGTTGACCAATAACATTGAAAGTCAAGGTCAAACAATCAAAAACAGAAGTGAGATGAAGATTGGAAGTCAAGAAATGAATAAACTATTTTTGGCATTTTTTTATACTTAAAAATGAACTTGAATTAAAATAAATAGAAATGTCAAACTTCAAAATCACTTCAAATCAACCTTGAAAGGTCCAAGTGATTTATCCTAAGTTCAACAAGGTCAAACAAAGTTTGACAAAAAATTTCAGCATTTTTAAAAGTCAGAAACTATTTTTAATCAATTAAAAATGAATAAAAATAACCTAATTGAACTAAAATCTCAAATAAATCTCAAATCAATTCAAAAATTGATGAGAATATTTTTCATAGATCTATCATTATTCAAAGAGGTTGAGAAAATATTTTTGCATTTTTTGAATATCAAAAACTATTTAAAATGAATTAAAAATAGCCAGAAAAGAGAAAATTCACAAAAAATATCAAATGATCAGATAAAAAATATTAAAAATCAGAAATAGAAACTAGAAATTATTTGGGAAATAATGCAATTGGTCCCATAATTTTTGGATAAAAAATGAAAGAGATATTGATTTTTGAAATAAAAGGAATTTTAGAAAATAAAAACAGAAATTATAAAATGCAAAAAAAGGAGGAGCGTTGGATCTGAGCTCATTAATTGAGCTGGCAGATCACACGCTCCTAAGGCGCGCGCCTATGGTGGTCCACGATCAATGCGTGCACATGTGAAACAATAGAAAGTCATAACAAACAATGGCAGAGATTCAATCTGGGAAATGGATCCAATGGTCAGGATTTAAACTGGAGATGATGAAGCCACCGGAGCCACCGTCTTCTCCGGTGAGCTTCAGGATTCCGGCCAAATAGCAGAAACTCAAAAGGCAACCAAAACGTGCGATCTATACATCATTAGAAAGCTGGGATGATGTACATCATCCCTATACCATCCATTTTCCTTCTAGATCTCTATAGTGTGAGAAATTAGAGATGGAAAAATCTGGTGTTCATCATGAACTCAATGAATTTCAAAAATTAAAAGCATAAACATGATGCATCCATTGAGAGGACTTCAGCCAACACAAAATCTAAGCCAATAGGTCAATGGATTAAGAGAATCGAAGAAAATACCAGTTGGAATGTAAGCTTGAGTTCTGGTGATTTCAACACGATGCCTTGCTTGCTTTATCAAAACAGAAGTTCAATGAAGTGTATGATGAAGGTCTAGAAGCATTAGATCTAAGAATACAACCAGATGAAGCTGAATTCTAGATCTGAAATTTTTTGAGAGAAATGCAATTGCTTCTTTAGTGATGGTTAGGGAGAGAATTCTGCAGCATTTCAGGTTGAAATTGGGCGTGTGAAATGAGTGAAATGAAGTCTCTATTTATAGAGAAAATGGCAAGGAGAGTGTGAGCAATCCGTGTGCATGGCATGTGAAGCTTCTTTGCATGGGCTTGCATGATCATGCACAAGGCCCAAAAACAATGCCAAATAAGTTCTGAACACCAGCCAGATGGAAATGGACGTGTGAATTGCAAGGCAATTGCTTATGCACCAAGATTTCAAGTGAATTCCTTCTTTGTACCTAAAAATTCATCTCTTCGAAAGTACCATTTAAAAATCCAAACATGGGCATGTGGGTAATGTTTGGAAAGGTATTTGTATAAGGAACAAATGTTATGTTGGGAAAAAACTCATTTGAAGTGTGGAAATTTATGAAATTTGAGTTTAAAGTGTGATGTGCAAAATATGTCAAGGCAAGGTTTCTAAAATTAGCCAACTTTAAAGCCCTTCTGTTTTGATGATGCAAGTTTCAAATGGAAAAATCTCCAACATAAAAGTTGTAGATCTTTTCAAGACAATCAAAATGGACTTATATTTGGCATCATTTGGATTTTTTATGAAAGAGTTATGGGCACTTGAAGTTGGACTTTTTTGACTTTTAATGCCTTTGACCCAAAAAGACCTATAATGTCTTGCATTATCACATGTATTTCCTTTGAGATTTTGAAATTTTGTTCAACATAACATTTGAAGTAAAGTTTTCCAATTCATTTGATCCCACCTAAAAATCATAAAAGATGAGTGAGTTATGTTCTTGGGAAGTTGACCCAAAATTAGGGTTTCAGTCAAAATGACCTATAATGTATTGGAATGGAAGATGGTTTTCCAAGCTTCAAATCAAATTTTGATGAACATGAAAGTTGTTCATATTGTCCTTAAGAACATTTTTACTTTTGGAACCATCTCCATTTGACCAACACATAAAACATTAGGTCTCAGTGCATTTCAAGATAGTCAGATGAATTGACTGATCAACTTCTCAAGTCCATGCCTCATATCTTGATGAATTGATGATTGAGGACACTCAAATAAGTTCAAATATGCATGAAATGATGAATTAAAGAACTTCCCTTGATTGCATTTGACCATGGGCTGAGGTTGCTTCATGAGCAAGACATTGTGGTGCACAGATGAATTAGGGCTTCTCTGGGGAACAAACCTCAAATCCTTTGACTTACTTTGATCAAAAATGATGAATTGAGATACTAGGGAGGCATATTTGATGTATGAGATCTTTGGGACACATTACCATGCTTGCTTTCATCTCCTCTTGACCAAGTCTTTGTACCAATGATCACCTAGAAGCTTTGGATCTTGTGATCGCTCAAACTACAAACAAAAGATATTAGTGACATATTTTTGTGCTTTTGGTTAGTAAACAAAAATAAGAAAAGCAATGATATACAATTCAAGCATGCTTGGTGATCTCAAACCACTCACAAGGAGTCCCACCCAAAGGGAAAAGGAACCAAGATGCTCAATGCTCCTTGAGGCTATGTAATGCAATGTTATGATGCCATGAGGGATCTTAGGGACAAAACTGAGGTCTTATAGATGCCCCTATTTAAGGTCATTCTAGCCGGAGAAGGGAAGGTTAAAATCTTTGTCTCGACGAGGTAGAATGGGCTTAAATAATAACAAAGAGACGAATTTTTGTCCCTAAGAGACCTCATGATGCAAATGTATGTATGCAAAAGGATAATACTTTGTGGGGATATGCATCCACAAAGGAGTAAAAACAATCAGGAGACACTGATAATCCACATGAGTGATACATTCCATGGGACAAAATCCTGGGGACTCTTATGGGGATAAGAAAGAAATGCGTGAGCAGGGCACGACTCAAAGCTTGGGGAGCAGAATTCCAGAGAGGATAAACCAATGGAAAAACTCGGGCTGACTCGAAGACGCCCATATTGGGGAATATGCCAATACAGCAAAACTATCCACAGCGGATACTTCGGATAGAAATCCGGACAAAAACAATCCACTAAGGGACCTCGCTGGGGATGTCTAAAAAGACTCTCCTGGGGAAGCAGCGAGATGAGGTGTTACCGGTTACTGGGTAACAAGCTCAATGAGACATGTGATCTGAACACCGACATAAGGGTCAGAGATACAACATGCTCGGGAAGAAATGAATATCTAAGACCGATATAAGAGTGAGAGATATCAAAACTCCGAAACATCTGAGGAAGACCTAAAAAGGTATATTTCAACTCAGGAAAATCTGACTCCACAGGGGATAAAAGTCATAATAGGGAGCAGAAAGGGAGGAACACCAGGGATACCAGTTACTGGGCATATAATAGGTGACCAACCAAGGCGTGAATTGGGGAATATTCCCGAGACACTCATCATCCAAAAGAGGGCTAAAAGCAAACTCGATTATAGGATGGATACTCGACTCCGCAAAGGGGAAACGAATCTTACTCAACTGGGGAAGAACAAAAGGCTTCGACCGAAGAGTGCATGAGATATACTATTTATTACCGTCAGAACGTAGATAATATACTCGCATGGAAGATTATCCACAACCGGTTACTGGGTTAATAAAGGATAAATCGACCGAAAAGAAAAGGCATCGGGATACCGAAACTAGGTATATAATGATGACCAATCCAGGGGAGAAACAATCGTCATCAATAACAAAGGGTAGACGAGAGATGACTTGCTGGGGATAAATTGCGTAAGCAGGGCAATTATCCAGGCAAAAGAGGGAATATCAACATCGAATATTGGATGAAGATAACCACCAAGGAGGGGATTACACCTACCGGATACTGGGTAGGAAACCACGGAAAAGTAACCGTCATCGATTATGATGAACCAAAGGTTAACTCTGCAAAGGGGAGAAAATAGGGTTTACAACTACCGGTATCAGGGTAGAAAACCACAGACTCCGCCGGGGATAATATGAATGATTACTAATTATCGAGTAATTATTCATTTATACCGTGGGGAAACAAAGGAAACAGCTTCGAGGGGCCAATTTGGGATCAAACCAAAAAGGCAAACTGAATCAAGCCTTGTCCTGGTGAGGATATAACTCAACAGGGGAACCCATCCCAATATATGTGTTGGGAGGAAGCGAAAACAACCGTCGTCCACGAGGATATAACTCAGTGGGGAATACGGAAGGAAAGATAACCACTTTATGCTTAATGTGATGACTATACGTTGAGGGACCAGACACCGACACCTGCTTGGGAAAAGTATTACCCACTAGCAGAGGGATAACAAACAAAGATATATGGCAATCAATGCAATATGAATATTCAAATGTTCGAAAATTGTATGCACACATGCATGGTTTATGTATGATGAATGCTGACAAACAGACATTTCTAACATAAGCAGGCTTCACAGGAATAAGCACGCAAACATCCGGTACTACCCCTCAAGAGAGAAAACCAAAATCACCCGAGAGCAAACGATCTGCCGGAGATCAGAGATACCAGGAAACAACAAAATCTCTGCAGGGGAGGAATCAATAGTCAACCCGGCTGGGGATAGGAGTTACAATGAGACCACATCCACCACATGAGCAACTCTACTAGGGAGTCTATCCGATGGATAAAGGGATTCTGGAGAATCAACTGCCAGAAAGATCACATCTGCTGAGAAGGAAGGATCGTCACTCTACTGAAGGGACAGGTGGTGAACATCTCAACAATCACACCACTCTGGGCTCCGGAAGGAGAAAAAATACAGTCATGCCAGGAATATGAACAAATATCTTACCCTGTTGGAGATCAAACCACCCTTGGGAGAGCACTGAGGATCTCTTATATATCCTTTCGTCATTGTGAATGTTCACTTTGTTTAAAAACAATTTATAAAAAAAAATTTGATTGTTTAAAACAATGATATTTTCTCAATTAAAGCATGTGAAATATTTGTTGAATAGAAACAAATAAGAGTGCAAACAATTGGATAACAGGCTCAAATTTATTTGATGGAATGGTAGTCTGCAAATGGCAAGACTCCATAGATCTTTACAAGTTTGAAATTGGTGATATATATTGGAAAAGGGCTACATTGAACATAATGACCATTTCTCCACCAATTCTGAATTCGATGTATTCGAAGCTTCGGTTGATGACGAATGAACAAGAATCTTTGACGGATGATAATTGTAGAACAAAGTCTTGTCAGGATGCAGTTACTTGCCAAATCCCTAATTTTTGCCTAGATTGCCCCAGGATGAGGTGCTCGATCTAGCGGGATACAAATATTCATTTTTTTTCATGTCTCTAACTTTTGCCTGGACCGCCCTTTCGGGTTTTCAATCCATCGAGACGCTCATTTTTGCCTAAGCCTCCCTTTCGGGTTTTCAACTTAGCGAGCTATTCTGTTTTTATTTTAGGCGAAGTATTTCTTGACTGCATCCGAATTCACAAGATGAGTGAAATCCTCCCCATCCATAGTTGTAAGTATCAATGCACCGCCTGAAAAGGCTCTCTTAACAACATATGAACCTTCATAGTTTGGAGTCCACTTGCCCCTGGAATCGGGCGCGAAAGACAAAACTTTCTTGAGCACAAGGTCACCTTCTCTGAACACACGAGGCTTGACCTTCTTATCGAAAGCTTTCTTCATCCTTTGCTGATATAACTGACCATGGCACATGGCAGTCACTCTTTTCTCTTCAATCAAACTCAACTGGTCATAACGACTCTGAACCCATTCAGCATCAGTCAACTTGGCTTCCATCAAAACTCTCATTGATGGGATCTCCACCTATACTGAGAGTACAACTTCCATGCCATAAACGAGAGAGAAAGGGGTTGCCCCTGTTGAAGTGCGGACAAACGTACGATATCCATGCAAAGCAAATGGCAGCATTTCATGCCAATCTTTGTACGTAACAACCATCTTCTGAATAATTTTCTTGATATTCTTGTTAGCAGCTTCAACAACCCCATTCATCTTGGGTCTGTAAGGAGAATAATTATGATGTGTTATCTTGAACTCACTACACAATTCTTTCATCATTTTATTGTTCAAGTTAGATCCATTATCATTAATGATCTTATCTGGCACACCATACCGGCATATGAGTTGATTCTTGATAAACTTCACGACCACCTGCCTGGTCACATTTGTGTATGACGCCGCTTCAACCCACTTGGTGAAGTAATCAATTGCTACGAGAATAAATCTGTGTCCATTGGACGCTTTCGGCTCAATCATGCCAATCATGTCAATTCCCCACATGGAGAATGGCCATGGTGATGAAATCACACTCAGAAGTGTCGGGGGAATATGGATCTTATCCGCATAAATCTGACATTTATGGCATTTCTTCACATACTTGGAGCAGTCAGACTCCATTGTCAGCCAATAGTAGCCTGCTCTCAACATCTTTCTAGCCATGGCATGTCCATTGGAATGAGTACCAAATGAACCCTCATGGACCTCAGTCATTAACAGGTCTGCTTCGTGTCTATCCACGCATCTGAGCAGAACCATGTCAAAGTTTCTCTTATAAAGCATATCTCCATTGAGGTAGAAACTTCCTGATAATCTCCTCAAAGTCTTCCTATCTTTCACAGATGCCCCAGGCGGGTAAATCTCGCTCTGAAGGAAACACTTAATGTCATAATACCATGGCTTATCATCTTTTACTTCTTCTACTGCAAATACATGAGCTGGTCTATCCAAGCGCATCACAGTGATATTGGGAACTTCATTCCAAAGTTTAACCACAATCATTGAAGCAATCGTGGCAAGAGCATCTGCCATCCAATTCTCATCTCGAGGAATATGGTGAAAGTCAACCTCAGTAAAGAACATTGAGATCCTCCTCGCATAATCTCTGTAGGGAACGAGACCAGGCTGATTCGTTTCCCATTTACCTTTAATCTGATTAACAACAAGGGCCGAATCCCCATAATCATCAAGATGCTTGATCCTGAGGTCAATGCATTCCTCCAATCCCATAATACATGCCTCATACTCAGCCATATTATTCGTGCATTTGAAAGTTAGCCTTGCTGTAAAAGGAATAGGTGTGCCCTGAGGAGTAATGATTACCGCCTCAATACCATTTCCATACTGATTTACAACACCATCAAACACCATACTCCATCGGGAACCAGGCTCTGGCCCTTCATCGAGTGTAGGCTCATCACAATCTTTCATTTTCAAATACAAAATTTCCTCATCCGGGAAGTCATACTGAACTGACTGATAATCCTCAATCGGCTGGTGTGCCAAGTGGTCAGCCAAAATACTACCTTTGATAGCTTTTTGAGCTCGATATCAATATCATACTCAGACAACAACATCTGCCAACGGGAAATCCTCCCAGTTAAAGCAGGCTTCTCAAATATATACTTGATTGGATCTATTCTGGATATCAACCAAGTCGTATGGTTTATCATATACTGGCGTAAGCGCTTAGCAGCCCAAGCCAAAGCACAACATGTTTTCTTAAGCATTGAGTATCGAGACTCATAATCAGTGAACTTCTTACTTAAGTAGTAGATAGCATACTCCTTCTTTCCTGATTCATCTTGCTGACCCAGGACACAACCTATTGAATCTTCAAGAACAGTCAGATACATGATCAATGGTCTCCCTTCCACAGGTGGGGACAGAATCGGGGGCTCAGACAGATACCCTTTAATACTGTCAAAGACTTTTTGGCAATCCTCGGTCCAATCATGAGACTGATCTTTCCGAAGGAGCTTGAATATCGGCGCACATGTGGCAGTCATGTGGGATATGAACCTGGAAATATAATTCAAGCGACCAAGAAAACCTCGGACTTGCTTCTCAGTTTTTGGCGCAGGCATCTCTTGTATTGCTTTGACCTTTGCAGGATCAACCTCAATACCTCTTTAACTGACGATAAAGCCCAATAACTTGCCAGAACGGACTCCAAATGTACACTTGTTGGGATTCAGACGAAGCTTATACTTCCTCAGACGCCGAAAAAGCTTCAACAGGTGCTCTACATGTTCAACTTCCGTTCTTGACTTAGCAATCATATCATCAACATATACCTCAATCTCTTTGTGCATTATATCGTGAAACAAGGTAGTCATAGCTCGTTGATACGTGGCTTCGGCGTTCTTCAAACCGAAGGGCATCACTCGATAACAGAATGTTCCCCAAGGTGTGATGAATGTTGTCTTCTCCATATCCTCGGGTGCCATCTTAATCTGATTATATCCGGAAAATCCATCCATAAATGAGAAGACGTTGAATTTAGCTGTATTGTCTACCAACATATCAATATGTGGTAGAGGGAAATCATCTTTCGGACTAGCTTTATTCAAGTCTCTATAGTCCACACACATCCGGACTTTTCCGTCTTTCTTAGGCACAGGCACAATATTGGCCACCCATTGAGGATATGTAGAAGTCACCAGAAACCCTGCATCAATTTGCTTCTGAACTTCCTCTTTGATCTTTACTGCCATATCAGGATGAGTTCTTCTGAGCTTCTGCTTCACAGTTACGTACTCAGACTTCAAAGGCAGGAAATGTTGCACGATATCAGTATCTAGACCAGGCATGTCTTCATATGACCAGGAGAAGATATCAACATATTCTCGCAGTAATTCAATCAACCCCTTCCTAATAGATTCTTCCAGGAGTGCCCCAATCTTTACCTCTCGCACACAATCTTCAGACCCCAAGTTGACTGTTTCCAGATTCTCAAGATGCGGCTGAATGATCTTCTCTTCATGCTCAAGTAGCCGGTTGATCTCATCAGGAATCTCTTCAACATCATCTTCCTCTACCTCAAATACAGGGAATTCAAAATTGGGAGATGGCGTTGGGTCATTATGTTCAATGGGTCTAGAAATCAACCTGCATAATGATTTTGGATATGAAAAGCTTTAGAATTTAAACAAGGCAAATCATTATGCAGATGAAAAGATTGATTTTATTCTATTTTTAGGGTTTTATGTGATCACCAATTTCATGCAAAAAGCGAAAAGGGAAAATAATTGGAAAAACAAACATTTAACATGAATTTATTGAATGAAAATATCATTGTATTTATGTTGCCAAGAATGTCATCACTCCTCCTTTTGGCATGGGAGAAGGGTTTTTAAACAAAATGATCATTACGTTGACTTGTGGATAACTGTAGGAATATCCACAGCGACCCAATTGTTGCAGACCCCTCCAGGGATGATGAAATTGTCGGAATCCTTTGCATCCTCTCCCGAGACAGCGGCAACTTCCTCATCCTGACCAGTGTGGATGAAACCTCCACTCTTGAATAACCCTTGCACGTTGAAGACCCCAGAAGAAAAGCCAATGCCAGCCCGGGACTTATTGTCTTCTAGCTCGATCATTTTTCCTAAACCAGCAGTCGCATCACACTCGATGGCCAACTTCGCATCTTTGTAGGAAGCAAATGAAGGAGTTCTCTTCTCAATGGGCTCAGCTATAGATAAAGCTTGGAAAGGAGTTCCAACTTCATCCTCAACATATATATACGAGAAGGAAGACAAATGGCTAACCAGGAGAGTCTTTTCTCCCCCTACCACTACCAGTTTCTTATTCTTCACAAATTTCAGCTTCTGGTGTAGGATGGATGTCACGACGCCAGCCTCGTGAATCCATGGTCTGCCTAAGAGACAACTGTACGATGGGTGAATGTCCATAACCCTGAAGGTAATCTGGAAATCACTTGGTCCAATTTTGATTGGGAGATCAACTTCCCCAATCACAGTTTTACGCGACCCATCAAAGGCCTTCACAACTACTCCACTCTGCCTCATGGGAGGCCCTTGATATGCTAGTTTCGAGAGAGTGGACTTTGGCAATACATTCAGGGATGACCCAGTGTCCACCAGCACATTGGACATGGCGTCGTCTTTATAGTTCATGGAGATGTGTAATGCCAAGTTGTGGTCTCTTCCCTCCCCAGGAAGATCAGAGTCACAGAAACTCAAATTGTTACAAGCGGTAATGTTTGCAACAATACTATCGAATTGTTCTATTGTGACATCATGATCTACATATGCGACATCCAAAACTTTCTGCAGAGCCTCTCTATGGGGTTCTGAATTCAAAAGTAATGATAACACGGATGTCTTGAATAGCGTTTGTAGAAGCTGGTCTACAACATTGTACTCACTCTTCTTGATGAGCCTCAGCACATCATCACAGTCTTCTTTCTCATTGCCACTAGTGCCAACAGAAGTAGGAGTTTTTAGTACCGAGGAGGGTTTAACAGTAAGTGCCGGATTCGGAGAATTCACCGTATTCCAAATCGGGCGTTCAACAAAATCAGCATTAGCTCGAGGTTTCGGTGGTGCTGAAAATACACGACCACTACGGGTCAAACCACTTACATCAGCGATGTTCACCACAGATGAGGAAGGCAAAGGCACTTCTTTCTCCCCTTCTACATCAACAACATTGTAGCGATAGGGAATTGCTTTTTCGGAAGAGTATGGCACAGGACCGACAGGCTTAATGATAAGAACAAGAGAAGCCTTCTGCTTGCTACCATCGTATTTAATGATAACAGGTTCGGGTATCCGGAATACTGGGGAGATTACGTTGACCTCCGGCTCGTCTTCGTCAACATTCCTATTCTGAAGGATCTCAATAACTCCTTCATCCAGCATTTCCTGAAGATCTTTACGCACCTGACGACAACCCAATCGGTTAACAGAGCAGACTCGGCATCTATCATGGTCGTGCTCATAGTGACTGTAATCACATAGCAAACGATGCATCTCGACCAGGGACTGTCGGATGTGACTGACATATTTGACCTTATACTTGCCCGGGCAACCCTGGACCATGTTAACAGATTTCCCATGCTCGGGCAATGGGTTCTTCTTCACGTTAGGACCTACGTCTTCGAAACACAGAATGCCACACCTCACAAGGTCTTGAACCTTGGTCTTCAAAGGATAGCAATTCTCCACGTCGTGGCCGGGAGCACCAGAATGATAAACACAATGCAATTCAGGCTTATACCACCACTGGGGGTTAGCAGGTATGGCCGGTGGGTCTCTCGGAGTAATCAGCTTCCTCTCTATTAAAGAAGGGTATAACTCTGCGTACGTCATCGGAATAGGATCAAAAGTGACCCTTTTCCTCTCGTAACTCGTGCTGGTTTGATTACTGTTTCAAGGGTGATAGGCCTGCTATTACGGACGGTGTTGTTGTTGCTGATATTGCTGAGGTGGTTGCTGATTGTTGCTATGTTGGTGATACTGTTGATTGTCTCTGAAAACAGGTGCTATATGAGCCACCTGGTGCTGGTTACCGGCTGGACGCACAGTCTTCCTCCTCACAGAGGGTCTTCTTGGTTTTGTAACACCCCGATAATAATAAAATAATTATTTGAATTGAGTTAATAATTTATTTATTAATTTAATTAAATAATTGGAAATTTTATTATTATTATTATTGGATTATTATTTTGGAAAATATATAAGTTGGACTTAAGGAAATATCCCATTTGGTAAGAAAAGGTTTTACGTGAAACAGAGAACGATCGTGAAAGAAGAGGAAAAGGGCAAAGAGACAGAGCGAGGGCTGAAGGTTGAAGAAGGAAGGGCTTGAGCTTAGAGATTCGCCGGATTAACTCAGGTAAGGGGGGTTTATCGTCAATTAACGGGTATTATGGGATAATATGTCATGGGTAGTGATAAGCTGTTGATTGACCCTAATTGGGAATTGTGAATGCTGAAATTTTGTTGGATGAACCGTGTTAGAAGTTGAAATTTAGTCGGTAATTGAGTCTGTTGTAATTTCCCGATCGTATGGCTTTTTACGGAATCGGATTCGGAGGTCCAGAAGTCCTCCAATGGCGGAAAATGCGGAGAATTCTGCATTCTGCCTTGAGTTAGCGCAGGAACAGCTTCTGTCTTGCGTTAACCGGTTAACCCAGGGTGTTAACCGGTTAACACTGTGTTGGATTATGAATATGTGCTGTTTTGTCTGCGTTAACCGGTTAACCCAGGGTGTTAACCGGTTAACACTGTTGTAATTTCTGATATTTGGCTGTTTGTGCTGCGTTAACCGGTTAACCCAGGGCGTTAACCGGTTAACACTGTTAACTTTTGAGACAGAAGGCGTGTTGTGCTGCGTTAACCGGTTAACCCAGGGCGTTAACCGGTTAACGCTGTTGCAGAGTGGAAAAATGTTAATTTTAATGTTGTGTGCCTATTTGAGGGTTGGCCTATGTTGGCCTATGATGTAATAGAGATTAATTCCCGCTGTTTTGAGCAGTATAGATATTAGTGGAGTGTGCTAATATTGTGGTTGTTGGTTGGCATGATATAATATGCTTTTGTGATAAATTGTGTTGATAATGTGGAATGGTATACATGATGTTGTGAATGTATGCATTTGTGAATAGACTATTCTATGGCTTAGAGTGTGAGCATGTGTCTATTCTTGATTATCGTTGATGTTGCATTGCTAGGTGATTAGCATGCGTATTGTGGCCTTCGGGTGGTAGCTAATTCCCATGGTGAGGAATTAGTGAGTAAATCATGTTGATTGTTGTTGTTGTTGTTGTTTGCATGCTAGGTGATTAGCGTGCATATCATGGCCCATTTGGGGTGGTAGCTAATTCCCATGGTGAGGAATTAGTGAGTGAGTCACTATGTCTCAAATGAGTGGGACTAGTGAGCTTGGTAGCCGTGCCTGGATTTGGACGGTGAGGTTGAACTATATGTTCACAACATAGTCGGTACCGCATGCATAAGAGTCTCATTGCACAATGAATGTATGGCATATGATATGAATGGATGCATTCCAGTATCATATGTGTGTTGTGTGTTGTGTTGTTAATGTTGAATATGATTGAGATTTTTACTGTTGAATATGATGGTTGGATGGATATTGCCGTTGCTGAGTGCGTAGTTTGATTAGGGTGAATTAATGTGTTATTTACTTAGCATTACATGTTGTTCTATAATGCTTATTATATTGATTGAAGAACTCACCCTTACAACTATTTTTCAGGTAACGAGCAGTGAGTTGAGTAGAAGCTAGTGCTATGGAGTCTAGTGTCGTCCTTAGTGGGTCATGCTCTGGTGGATGTAACATCGGGAGGGGATGTTTGACTATGTTTTAATTTAGTTGTTGATCAACTTTACATGTAATGTAGCACATGCTTTGAATGTTGATGTTTTGTATCCGCTGCGTATTATGCAACTGTTTTATTTGATAAATAAATGAGCATGACAGGATGTTTTGATAAATGTTTGCAAAATGATTGTGTGACACCCTTCGGGGCATAATTACTCTGATTAACATGTTATTATTTTAATTAAATAATTTGGGGTATTTAGAAGGGTGTTACATTAGTGGTATCAGAGCATAGTCGGTCGTGTCGAGTCGTAGTTATTCTGTTTCCCTGTACGGGATAGGTGTTGTGTAACCCTATCAGTACTTATTTGTTTAGCTTGTTTGGGTTTTCAGAAGAGAGATGGCTGGAAGAGGTAGAGATGATGCTGCGATTGCTGAGGCTCTGGGTATGCTAGCTGGAGTACTTGGAGGAAATCCGAATGTTGTGGGAATGGGAGCTGCTCGTCAACTGAGTGAGTTCCAGAAGAACAATCCTCCAATGTTCAAAGGAGCATACGATCCAGATGGTGCTCAGAAATGGTTGAAGGAGATAGAGAGGATCTTCAGAGTAACTGAGTGTGCTGATAACCAGAAGGTCAGGTTCGGTACACATATGCTGTCAGAGGAAGCTGATGATTGGTGGGTTGCTACCCGCACTGAGTTGGAATCTGCTGGGAATACTGAGATCACTTGGGCTGTGTTCAGGGAAAGGTTCCTGAGAAAGTATTTTCCAGAAGATGTCAGAGGAAAGAAAGAGATAGAGTTTTTGGAATTGAAGCAGGGTAACAGGTCGGTTACTGAGTATGCTGCGAAGTTCACCGAGCTGTCAAAGTACTATACTCCCTATAATGAGGCTGCTGGAGAATTTTCGAAATGTGTGAAGTTTGAGAACGGGTTGCGTCCTGAGATCAAGCAGGCGATTGGATATCAGAGGATTAGAGTGTTCTCTGATTTGGTTGACTGTTGCAGGATTTTTGAACAGGATTCCAAGGCCAGGGCTGAGAGCTATCAGCAGAGGGTTGATAGGAAAGGCAAGAATCAGATCGATCGTGGGAAACCGTATGCAGCTGGCAAAGGTTTCCAGAGACAGAGTGGGATGAAGAGGCCTAGTGGGGGAGACTCTAGTGCTCCTGTTAAGTGTTACAGATGTGGTCAGGCTGGACATCGTATCCATGAGTGTACCAGTAATGAGAAGAAGTGTTTCAAATGTGGAAAAGGTGGTCATTTGGCTGCAGATTGCCGGTTGAAGACTGTGACTTGCTTCAACTGTGGAGAGGTGGGTCATATCAGTCCACAGTGTCCTAAGCCAAAGAAAGAGAATCAGTCGGGAGGCAAGGTTTTTGCTTTATCAGGTTCTGAGACTTTTGCAGATGAGCGTTTGATCCGAGGTACGTGTTATATTAATGGCTTTCCTCTTATAGCTATTATTGACACAGGTGCTACTCATTCTTTTATATCTGTGGATTGTGCTGTGAAGCTTAAATTAGAGATATCTGAGATGCGTGGAAGTATGGTGATTGATACTCCTGCAAAGGGTTCAGTGACTACTACTTCGGTTTGTTTGAGTTGTCCTTTGAATATTTTTGGTAGAGATTTTGGGATAGACCTTGTGTGTCTTCCATTAGTGCAGATTGACGTTATCTTGGGTATGAACTGGTTGGTGTTTAACCGGGTTTCTATCAATTGTTTTGATAAGACTGTGATATTTCCTGAGATTGAGGAAGGCAAGAGTTTGTTTCTATCAGCGAGGCAGGTGAATGAGGAAGTAGCAGATGAGGCAGAGTTGTTTATGCTGTTAGCGACTTTGGAGGCTAAAGATAAACTAGTGATTCGTGATCTAGCAGTGGTGTGTGACTTTCCTGATGTGTTTCCGGAAGAAGTGAATGAGTTACCGCCAGAGCGTGAAGTTGAGTTCTCGATTGAATTGGTACCTGGTACTAGACCGATATCGATGGCTCCGTACCGTATGTCTGTTGTTGAGTTAGCTGAATTGAAAAGTCAGTTGGAAGATTTGTTGGATAAGAAGTTTATTCGTCCAAGTGTGTCACCGTGGGGTGCACCAGTGTTGTTGGTTAAGAAGAAGGAAGGTACTACGAGGTTGTGTGTGGACTACAGGCAACTGAATAAAGTGACGATCAAGAATCGGTATCCTTTGCCGAGGATTGATGATTTGATGGATCAGTTGGTTGGTGCGAGTGTGTTCAGCAAGATAGATTTGAGATCTGGGTATCATCAGATACGTGTGAAAACTGAGGATATTCAGAAGACTGCTTTCAGAACGAGGTATGGACATTATGAGTATTCTGTAATGCCTTTTGGTGTGACTAATGCGCCTGGAGTATTTATGGAGTACATGAATAGGATTTTCCATCCGTACTTGGATCAGTTTGTTGTGGTGTTTATTGATGATATTTTGGTGTATTCGAAATCTGAAGAAGAGCATGCTGAGCATTTGAGAGTGGTTTTAGGAGTGCTGCGAGAAAAGCAGTTATTTGCTAAACTGTCTAAGTGTGAATTTTGGTTAGAAGAAGTTAGTTTTCTTGGTCATGTGATTTCAAGAGGTGGTGTTGTTGTTGATCCTTCTAAGATAGAAGCGGTATCAAAGTGGGAAGCTCCGAAGTCTGTTGCTGAGATTCGAAGTTTCCTTGGTTTGGCTGGTTATTATAGGAAGTTCATTGAGGGATTTTCTAAGTTGGCGTTACCGTTGACGATGTTGACCAGAAAGGGGCAAGCGTTTGTTTGGGACTCAAAATGTGAAGAAGGTTTCCAAGAGTTAAAGAGAAGGTTGACTACTGCTCCTATTCTGATATTACCGAGTTCGTCGGAACCATTTGAGGTTTACTGTGATGCTTCATTGTTGGGTTTAGGTGGTGTGTTGATGCAGAATAAGCAGGTTATAGCTTATGCTTCGAGACAACTAAGGGTTCATGAGAGGAACTATCCGACGCATGATTTGGAGTTGGCAGCTGTGGTATTTGTTCTGAAGTTATGGAGGCATTATTTGTACGGGTCAAGATTTGAGGTTTTCAGTGACCATAAGAGTTTAAAGTATTTGTTTGATCAGAAAGAGCTGAATATGAGACAGAGGAGATGGTTAGAATTTCTGAAGGATTATGATTTTGGTTTGAATTACCATCCGGGTAAAGCAAACGTTGTGGCTGACGCATTGAGTCGGAAATCATTGCATATGTCTATGTTAATGGTTAAGGAATTGGATTTAATTGAGCAGTTTAGAGACTTGAGTTTGGTGTGTGAGAGTACTCACAACAGTGTTAAATTGGGAATGTTGAAGTTAACGAGTGGTATTCTGGAGGAGATCAGAGAGGGTCAGAAATCCGATATGCATTTTGTTGATAAGTTGACTTTAGTGAATCAAGGTCGAGGTGGTGAATTCCGAGTTGATGAGAATGGTGTTTTGAGATTTGGTGACCGGGTGTGTATTCCGGATGTTGCCGAGCTTAAGAAGAGTATTCTTGAAGAAGGACATCGTAGTGGCTTGAGTATTCATCCTGGAGCTACGAAGATGTATCATGATTTGAAAAGGTTATTTTGGTGGCCGGGAATGAAAAGAGAAATTGCAAGTTTTGTGTATTCCTGTTTGACTTGTCAGAAGTCGAAGATTGAGCATCAGAAGCCGTCTGGGCTAATGCAACCGTTGGCTATTCCAGAGTGGAAGTGGGATAGTATCAGTATGGATTTTGTTTCTGGTTTGCCGAGGACAAGTAAGAATTTTGAGGCTATTTGGGTGATTGTTGATAGATTGACGAAGTCGGCTCATTTCATTCCGATCAGAATGGATTATCCGTTAGAGAGGCTAGCCGAGTTGTATATTGAGAAGATTGTAAGTTTGCATGGTATTCCGTCGAGTATTGTTTCGGACAGAGATCCTAGATTTACATCGAAATTTGGGAAGGTTTGCAGAGGGCTTTGGGAACTAAGCTGAGATTGAGTTCTGCATATCATCCGCAGACTGATGGTCAGACTGAGAGGACGATTCAGTCACTGGAGGATCTTTTGAGAGCTAAAAGGAGGTGCTTGGGATTGTTATTTACCTTTGATTGAGTTTACCTACAACAATAGTTTTCATTCGAGCATTGGTATGGCACCGTTTGAAGCTTTGTATGGTAGGAGATGTCGGACACCTTTATGTTGGTATGAGTCCGGTGAGAGTGTTGTGGTTGGACCGGAGATTGTTCAACAAACTACGGAAAAGATTAAGATGATTCAGGAGAAGATGAGAATTGCTCAGAGTCGTCAGAAGAGTTATCACGATAAGAGGAGGAAGTCACTTGAGTTCCAAGAGGGAGATCATGTGTATCTTCGTGTTACTCCGATAACCGGTGTTGGTCGAGCTTTGAAGTCGAAGAAGTTGACACCTCGATTTATTGGTCCTTATCAGATTTTGGAGAGGATAGGGGAAGTAGCCTATCGTATCGCTTTACCGCCGTCGCTTGCGAATTTGCATGACGTTTTTCATGTGTCTCAGTTGAGGAGGTACATTCATGATCCGTCGCATGTAGTCCAAGTAGATGATGTACAGGTGAGCGATAACCTGACTGTTGAAACATCACCTATGAGGATTGAGGATCGAGAGTTGAAGCAGTTGCGGGGTAAAGAGATTGCCTTGGTGAAGGTAGCTTGGGGAAGACCAGCAGGTGGCAATGTGACTTGGGAACTTGAGAGTCAGATGAAAGAGTCTTATCCGGAGTTATTCGCTTGAGGTATGTTTTCGAGGACGAAAACTCTTTTAGTGGGGGAGAGTTGTAACACCCCGATAATAATAAAATAATTATTTGAATTGAGTTAATAATTTATTTATTAATTTAATTAAATAATTGGAAATTTTATTATTATTATTATTGGATTATTATTTTGGAAAATATATAAGTTGGACTTAAGGAAATATCCCATTTGGTAAGAAAAGGTTTTACGTGAAACAGAGAACGATCGTGAAAGAAGAGGAAAAGGGCAAAGAGACAGAGCGAGGGCTGAAGGTTGAAGAAGGAAGGGCTTGAGCTTAGAGATTCGCCGGATTAACTCAGGTAAGGGGGGTTTATCGTCAATTAACGGGTATTATGGGATAATATGTCATGGGTAGTGATAAGCTGTTGATTGACCCTAATTGGGAATTGTGAATGCTGAAATTTTGTTGGATGAACCGTGTTAGAAGTTGAAATTTAGTCGGTAATTGAGTCTGTTGTAATTTCCCGATCGTATGGCTTTTTACGGAATCGGATTCGGAGGTCCGGAAGTCCTCCAATGGCGGAAAATGCGGAGAATTCTGCATTCTGCCTTGAGTTAGCGCAGGAACAGCTTCTGTCTTGCGTTAACCGGTTAACCCAGGGTGTTAACCGGTTAACACTGTGTTGGATTATGAATATGTGCTGTTTTGTCTGCGTTAACCGGTTAACCCAGGGTGTTAACCGGTTAACACTGTTGTAATTTCTGATATTTGGCTGTTTGTGCTGCGTTAACCGGTTAACCCAGGGCGTTAACCGGTTAACACTGTTAACTTTTGAGACAGAAGGCGTGTTGTGCTGCGTTAACCGGTTAACCCAGGGCGTTAACCGGTTAACGCTGTTGCAGAGTGGAAAAATGTTAATTTTAATGTTGTGTGCCTATTTGAGGGTTGGCCTATGTTGGCCTATGATGTAATAGAGATTAATTCCCGCTGTTTTGAGCAGTATAGATATTAGTGGAGTGTGCTAATGTTGTGGTTGTTGGTTGGCATGATATAATATGCTTTTGTGATAAATTGTGTTGATAATGTGGAATGGTATACATGATGTTGTGAATGTATGCATTTGTGAATAGACTATTCTATGGCTTAGAGTGTGAGCATGTGTCTATTCTTGATTATCGTTGATGTTGCATTGCTAGGTGATTAGCATGCGTATTGTGGCCTTCGGGTGGTAGCTAATTCCCATGGTGAGGAATTAGTGAGTAAATCATGTTGATTGTTGTTGTTGTTGTTTGCATGCTAGGTGATTAGCGTGCATATCATGGCCCATTTGGGGTGGTAGCTAATTCCCATGGTGAGGAATTAGTGAGTGAGTCACTATGTCTCAAATGAGTGGGACTAGTGAGCTTGGTAGCCGTGCCTGGATTTGGACGGTGAGGTTGAACTATATGTTCACAACATAGTCGGTACCGCATGCATAAGAGTCTCATTGCACAATGAATGTATGGCATATGATATGAATGGATGCATTCCAGTATCATATGTGTGTTGTGTGTTGTGTTGTTAATGTTGAATATGATTGAGATTTTTACTGTTGAATATGATGGTTGGATGGATATTGCCGTTGCTGAGTGCGTAGTTTGATTAGGGTGAATTAATGTGTTATTTACTTAGCATTACATGTTGTTCTATAATGCTTATTATATTGATTGAAGAACTCACCCTTACAACTATTTTTCAGGTAACGAGCAGTGAGTTGAGTAGAAGCTAGTGCTATGGAGTCTAGTGTCGTCCTTAGTGGGTCATGCTCTGGTGGATGTAACATCGGGAGGGGATGTTTGACTATGTTTTAATTTAGTTGTTGATCAACTTTACATGTAATGTAGCACATGCTTTGAATGTTGATGTTTTATATCCGCTGCGTATTATGCAACTGTTTTATTTGATAAATAAATGAGCATGACAGGATGTTTTGATAAATGTTTGCAAAATGATTGTGTGACACCCTTCGGGGCATAATTACTCTGATTAACATGTTATTATTTTAATTAAATAATTTGGGGTATTTAGAAGGGTGTTACAGGTTTCACATGGGAGGTCACAGCATGTGCCTCTCCATCTTTCTTCTTTGGAAACGCCCCATAACGTTTGGCAAAAGAGCCTTCTTCTCTGGTTAGACGTCCTTCTCTAACCCCTTCTTCTAAACGCATCCCCATATTCACCATCTCGGTGAAATCAGAAGGAGCGCTAGCAATCATCCGCTCATAATAGAATGAACTCAAGGTCTTCAGAAAGATCTTGGTCATTTCCTTCTCTTCTAGCGGAGGCACGATCTGTGTTGCCACCTCTCGCCACCTCTGGGCATACTCTTTAAATGTTTCTTTGTCCTTCTGGGACATGGCCCTTAGCTGATCCCTATCGGGAGCCATATCCATGTTGTACTTGTACTGCTTGACGAAGGCCTCGCCAAGGTCGTTGAAGGATCGGATGTTCGCACTGTCTAACCCCATATACCAACGCAGGGCGGCACCGGACAAACTGTCCTGAAAGTAGTGGATGAGCAACTGGTCATTGTCAGTCTGAGTAGACATCTTCCTGGCATACATGACCAGGTGGCTTAGAGGACAAGTGTTTCCTTTGTACTTTTTAAAGTCAGGGACCTTGAACTTCACAGGAATCTTCACGCTGGAAACTAAGCAGAGATCGGCAGCAGACTTGCCAAAAAGATCCTTTCCTCTAAGAGTCTTCAATTCCTTGCGAAGCTCAAGAAATTGATCGTTCATAGCGTCCATCTTCTCATAGACATCTGGGCCTTCAGATGGCTCAGAATGATAGATAGTGTCGTCTACCCTTAGCATGGTATGCACGACAAGAGGAGGAACATCAAGGACCGGGCTAGATGCCGACATAGAAGCAAAGGTTGGAGCAGGACCCTCAGGCATAAAATTAGGAGGCATTTCCCACGGAAACCCGGTTGGCATGGCTGTAGGAGAAAAGTGTGCACTGGTTGCAGGCACAGTTGAAGAGACGATCTCTGAGATAACTGTCCTCTGGGGAGGAGTTGAAGGCATCGGAGAAGACTGGCTCTGGGCAGCCAAGAATGATTCCATCAAAGCGCTCAGTCTGGCCACTTCCTCTTTGAGTTCACGGTTCTCTTGCTCTAGATGATCCATCAGTCTTGAAGTGTTGGCTCTAGTGTAGTACTGGTGAGTCAGCTTGTCTTCAAAATAAATGAAGAGCACAGAGTTAGACCACAGGACAAGAGGCCGGAAACAAAACCTGCTTATGCACATGATGCATGCAATGCTTGTGCACATGATTTGTTTTTATATTTTAAAGGAACTCTAGGGTTTTACTTGCAAATTTTGGAATCATTTAACATTTATCGCATATAGAAATATCTCATAAAATAATATCAGGGAAAAGAAGTACATCATTGTTAATCATGTACAAGAGGAAAGGAAAATAATCATCCTATGGATCCCTAGAAACAATCATCTAATGTTCGGGACACAGGAAGATAAGATGCACGAAGCCTCTTTACTTCCTCCTCATAAGCTGCCTCCATATCCGCCTTCTCTTTAGCGAGTCGATCGTACTTCCTCTTCCAAAACCGGGAAGACTGAGGAAGTAGAGAAGTCCATGCATCATTAGGATCATCAATAACCTGATGCTCAAGGAACTCTATCAAAGCATCCTTCTCCTTAATCTGCTGAAGCAACTCTTCCCTTTCACGGATCCAGGCACGTGATAGGTCTTCGTCTCTCAACTCCTCTACTCCTTGGTCAGGGAGGGTTGAAGGCCCAGCCATAACCATAGGTGTAGGTCTCGGATACTCGTATGGCATGAGATACTCAGACGCTCTCTTCTTACCCAAGCAATGTAAGGCTCCAAAGCGATGCAATTCTTAGGACCCAACTCCTTCCTTTCTTTCTTATGAACCTTGCGCCAAGCGCGGACCATCCAAGCTTTCAAGCCTTGGGGATCTTTAACCTCCTAAAAGAACACACCCTTTAACAGAATGTTATTGGGTTTATCCTTTAGGGGGAACCCAAGCTGACGACGTGCTAAAACAGGGTTGTAGTTGATCTCACCACATGTACCAAGAAGAGGTACATTGGAGAATTCACCACAAGAGTCGATAATCTGCACACCATCATACACACGGTTATACCAAGAGATATCATCATTAGTGAGAGACATGAGTCTCGTGGACCATCGTAGACATCCCTTGTTCTCCTTGAAAGCGACCGTCTGAGGTAAGTGAGAAATAAACCACTTATACAACAGGGGCAAACAGCACACAATGACGCCACCACCCTTTGCATTCCTCATATGCAAAGAGAAATAAGCATCACCCAACAGAGTCGGAACGGGATTAAGAGTAGAAAAGATCCTAATAGCGTTCACATCCACAAACTTGTCGATGTTGGGGAACAACACTAACCCATAGATAAGAAGTACAAATATGGCCTCAAAGGCGTCCTCACTCATGGCCTTCCCATAAACAGTAGCTTGAGCAATGAGGAACTCAGAAGGGAGACCTTGAATTCCACCTTTGGTAGTCATATGAGCACCAACCAAGGATTCATCTATGTGCAACATGTCAGCTATCTCTTGAGAAGTAGGAATACTCTCCAAGCCACTGAACAGCAACTGATCCAGGATAGGTATACCCATAAGGTTAGCATACTCCTCAAGGGTAGGCAAAATCTGAAAGTCCGGAAACGTGAAGCAACGGTACAAAGGGTCATAAAACTGCACCAACACACTCATCAACCCTTCATCCACCTGAGTAGTCAGAAGAGGAAGAAGCTTCCCAAAATGAGCTTTGAAACCCAAGGGATCTAGTACATAGGATGTCATATTCCTTAACTCTTTCAGATCTGGTTGCCTGAAGCTGTACTTCTTTGTATTCCTTCTTTGTCTTTCCATGTCTGAAAATTTTGCAAATAAACCCCCTTAAGTTCCTTGAAAATTTTCTTCATTATTGATGATATGGATGCAAATGAGTGCATGAATGCAACAATCACACTCAAGGATCAAGCAAAGCACACCAAACAAAGGTCATGGGATGGATCATATCATCCTTAATATCAATCATCCATTTTGGTGGATTATGGTTTACACCTTATCAACACCCAAGTTCCATTGATATTAAGGATATATGAACAGATCAACCATGAATCAAGGGTTTGTTGTAAGTCACGAGCATGGAGTCTCGGTTAAGAACCACCCAAAGGGAATGTACTATGGTTCAAACCTGCCAAACATGTTCTACAAGAGGTTCCCATAGTCATCATCCCATCTTTTGGATATTATCGGAGAAACGACTACTTGTATTCCAAAAATATTCTCAAGAAAGACTCTTATGAGTGTAGTATCGCGTAACAATCGTATCAAATCTTACACTTGAACGACTTTCGCACTACATCCTAAAAATAGGCCAAGATGGGCTTGGTAAACTAAGGTCCTTGGCTTCTAAGGTCTATATTGGAAAGAGTAATGTCTAACCACAACTTACTTGTGTGACATTATTGATCCCAACATGACCTCCAACAAGTGAATAGACTTGCAAGCCAACTTGCTAAGAAATAACTCCACACAAGTCAACAAGAGTATGTCATTCTCCTATCCTAAGTGCACTCGAGTTCGGGTATAGAACTCATCTCACAAATACCACCAAGCATAAAAGGAATTAATATTCAAGCAATTCAATCATTACATACAATACAGTAATCCCAAATTGCACAAAAATATGTCACAAGACAATACAATACAACAAGCATGAAAAGTTGGCAAAAGCCACTAGGCAAAAAGAGCTCCCAGCAGAGTCGCCACTTTTCTGTAGCGGGGTATTCGTTACCATTAGAGATATTGACTAAATCCAAGGTAATACATACAAGTCGAGTCGCCACCGCACTTCTATTTATCCAAAGGAATGGTTAGAAAGCGAACAAAAACCTAAAAGTTTTAACAAAAACTAGTAAAAGAAACAGAGATCTGGGTAAGGGGGTTGGTTATGCAATGGGAATGTGTTAGGCACCCAAAACATCCTAGGTACTCCTAGGGAGCCCTTTTCATATTTGTGAAGGTTATTGTCTTGTGACAAATTTGTTTGTGCAAACATGACTGAAGAGATGAGAAGAGAATTTACAAGTTTATTTACATTTTGTGTTTGAATGGATGAACCCATTGCCTACGTACCATCTTTAAAAAAAAAGATTAGGATCAAAACCTCGTAGTTCGAGGTAAAAATATCAAAAATGAGTTGGTGAATTGATTGATCCAAAAGCCTTAAGGTCTTTTGTTATCAAAGGGAGAAAACTCAACCAAACCACAAATCCACCATGTGAGGATAGCTTCAACATGATAGTGAGGGGCTAACCCTATAATAAGCATGGAAGGCTCATTGTCCATCACTAAGGATATAGGTGAGCATTACATCTACCTCAAGGATAACTCGAACCTAATAGCTAAAGGTTATGAAAAAGTTGATTAAGAAAGTGGCCATTGGAACCACAAAAAGCACATTTAAATGGGTTATATTTACCAATTAGAAGTATATACAAAATGGTCAAAGTTGACTTAAAAGGTTCAATTCAAAATAAGTATTAGGAAAAGAAAGTTTGAAAATCAAAAGCATAAGGCTTAGGTTTCTAATGTTGAAAACAAATGTTAAATGTTTGCACAAAAGTTTTGGCCTGGGTTAGAGTGGAGAGAAGAAGAAGAATGGCTAAATCCTAAGCAAAAGCAAAAAGAGAAAGGATAAATGAATCAAAACCACAATGGAGTTCCTCTCTTGAGATCATATTGATGATCCAAGTAGCTCCCATCCTTTAGAATAAGCAACCACAGAGTATAAGCAATCAACCAAGTCTCATAAGAGATCCTCAATGTATCTTGTTTCTTCCACTTAGATGAACATGGCAATGGTCCTCCAATTAAGCTCAAATGGAAACTCCTAGCACAAAAGCACACACATCAAAAGTTCCAATGAAGTAAAACAAGAATGCACAAGAGTGAGTTTAGAGATTTGGTTCATCTAATCCATCTTCACCATTAAGATCCTTTTGCTCCAATTTTGCATAAGGAAGGTCCTAGAAACTAAGTCCAATTCTCCATTTCTTTGCATAGGGAAAGTCCTAGAAACTAAGTCCATTTCTTTGCATTTGGTTCACCACAATCAAAACAAAACACAAGCAAAAATAATATATACACAATTATGTGCTCAAGTGAGCAAAAGGCAAATGGTATTAACATAAACATGTGCTCAAGTGAGCAAAGAGAAAAGCAAATGAATAATATGTGCAAGAATAGTAAATTGCATTAAAGTAAATTGCACAAAGTAAATGTTACTTGTCAATAGTTAGTGTTAGTAGTTAGTAGTTAGTGTGCCATAAGGCAAATTTAGCGCTATGTTAAGCAATCGTAATTGGACTTATGTAGAAGTCACAACTATCTGAGGCCGGTCAATAATAATGTAGGCAACAAACACAAGTTAGGAGTCTTGATTAGTGAACCAAGTCCCAACAACTTGCCATGCCAAAAAGGAGAAGAAAATTGATCTTGTATTGGTTTAAGCCTTTTGCATGATTTAAAAGACAACCTATCCTTAATGCAAAGCCATTCACTTTATCAATTGATCAAGATGAATTAGATTTGAATCAAGGAAGGTTAAATCTCCCTAATCAATGCTAACTTATCAACCTTCAACTCATTGATCAAAAAGAAAAGAAGAAGAAGAAGAAGGAGATGAATAAGAAAAAATGGAAATGACAAAATGGTAAAAGAAATATAAATGCATTAAATGGAACATCATGTGCCAATCCTCATATGTTGACCAATAACATTGAAAGTCAAGGTCAAACAATCAAAAACAGAAGTGAGATGAAGATTGGAAGTCAAGAAATGAATAAACTATTTTTGGCATTTATAATACTTAAAAATGAACTTGAATTAAAATAAATGGAAAGGTCAAACTTCAAAATCACTTCAAATCAACCTTGAAAGGTCCAAGTGATTTATCCTAAGTTCAACAAGGTCAAACAAAGTTTGACAAAAAATTTCAGCATTTTTAAAAGTCAGAAACTATTTTTAATCAATTAAAAATGAATAAAAATAACCTAATTGAATTAAAATCTCAAATAAATCTCAAATCAATTCAAAAATTGATGAGAATATTTTTCCTAGATCTATCATCATTCAAAGAGGTTGAGAAAATATTTTTGCATTTTTTGAATATCAAAAACTATTTAAAATGAACTAAAAATAGCCAGAAAAGAGAAAATTCACAAAAAATATCAAATGACCAAATAAAAAATATTAAAAATCAGAAATAGAAACTAGAAATTATTTGGGAAATAATGCAATTGGTCCCATAATTTTTGGATAAAAAATGAAAGAGATATTGATTTTTGAAATAAAAGGAATTTAAGAAAATAAAAACAGAAATTATAAAATGCAAAAAAAGGAGGAGCGTTGGATTTGAGCTCATTAATTGAGCTGGCAGATCACACGCTCCTAAGGCGCGCGTCTATGGTGATCCACGGTCAATGCGTGCACATGTGAAACAATAGAAAGTCATAACAAACAATGGCTGAGATTCAATATGGGAAATAAATCCAATGGCCAGGATTTAAACTGGAGATGATGAAGCCACCAGAGCCACCGTCTTCTCCGGTGAGCTTCAGGATTCCGGCCAAAATGCAGAAACTCGAAAGGCAACCAAAACGTGCGATCTATACATCATTAGAAAGCTGGGTTGATGTACATCATCCCTATACCATCCATTTTCCTTCTAGATCTCTATAGTGTGAGAAATCAGAGATGGAAAAATCTGGTGTTCATCATGAACTCAATGAATTTCAAAAATTAAAAGCATAAACATGATGCCTCCATTGAGAGGACTTCAGCCAACACAAAATCTAAGCCAATAGGTCAATGGATTAAGAGAATCGAAGAAAATACCAGTTGGAATGTAAGCTTGAGTTCTGGTGATTTCAACACGATGCCTTGCTTGCTTTATCAAAACAGAAGTTCAATGAAGTGTATGATGAAGGTCTAGAAGCATTAGATCTAAGAATACAACCAGATGAAGCTGAATTCTAGATCTGAAATTTTTTGAGAGAAATGCAATTGCTTCTTTAGTGATGGTTAGGGAGAGAATTCTGCAGCATTTCAGGTTGAAATTGGGCGTGTGAAATGAGTGAAATGAAGTCTCTATTTATAGAGAAAATGGCAAGGAGAGTGTGAGCAATCCGTGTGCATGGCATGTGAAGCTTCTTTGCATGGGCTTGTATGATCATGCACAAGGCCAAAAAACAATGCCAAATGAGTTCTGAACACCAGCCAGATGGAAATGGACGTGTGAATTGCAAGGCAATTGCTTATGCACCAAGATTTCAAGTGAATTCCTTCTTTGTACCTAAAAATTCATCTCTTCGAAAGTACCATTTAAAAAATCCAAACATGGGCATGTGGGTAATGGTTGGAAAGGTATTTGTATAAGGAACAAATGTTATGTTGGGAAAAAACTCATTTGAAGTGTGGAAATTTATGAAATTTGAGTTTAAAGTGTGATGTGCAAAATATGTCAAGGCAAGGTTTCTAAAATTGGCCAACTTTAAAGACCTTCTGTTTTGATGATGCAAGTTTCAAATGGAAAAATCTCTTACATAAAAGTTGTAGATCTTTTCAAGACAATCAAAATGGACTTATATTTGGCATCATTTGGATTTTTTATGAAAGAGTTATGGGCACTTGAAGTTGGACTTTTTTGACTTTTAATGCCTTTGACCCAAAAAGACCTATAATGTCTTGCATTATCACATGTATTTCCTTTGAGATTTTGAAATTTTGTTCAACATAACATTTGAAGTAGACATCCTAAGTTTTCCAATTCATTTGATCCCACCTAAAAATCATAAAAGATGAGTGAGTTATGTTCTTGGGAAGTTGACCCAAAATTAGGGTTTCAGTCAAAATGACCTATAATGTATTGGAATGGAAGATGGTTTTTCAAGCTTCAAATCAAATTTTGATGAACATGAAAGTTATTCATATTGTCCTTAAGAATATTGTTTCTTTTGGAACCATCTCCATTTGACCAACACATAAAAAGTTAGGTCTCAGTGCATTTCAAGATAGTCAGATGAATTGACTGATCAACTTCTCAAGTCCATGCCTCATATCTTGATGAATTGATGATTGAGGACACTCAAATAAGTTCAAATATGAATGAAATGGTGAATTAAAGAACTTCCCTTGATTGCATTTGACCATGGGTTGAGGTTGCTTCATGAGCGAGGCATTGTGGTGCACAGATGAATTAGGGCTTCTCTGGGGAACAAACCTCAAATCCTTTGACTTTCTTTGATCAAAAATGATGAATTGAGATACTAAGGAGGCATATTTGATGGATGAGAGCTTTGGGACATATTACCATGCTTGCTTTCATCTCCTCTTGACCAAGTCTTTGTACCAATGATCACCTAGAAGCTTTGGATCTTGTGATTGCTCAAACTACAAACAAAAGATGTTAGTGACATATTTTTGTGCTTTTGGTTAGTAAACAAAAATAAGAAAAGCAATGATATACAATTCAAGCATGCTTAGTGATCTCAAACCACTCACAAGGAGTCCCACCCAAAGGGAAAAGGAACCAAGATGCTCAATGCTCCTTGAGGCTATGTAATGCAATGTTATGATGCCATGAGGGATCTTAGGGATAAAATTGGGGTCTTACAGATACCCTAACTTTTTCCTAAGTCAACTTTTTTCCAAGTTTTTTGACTTAGTGAGCTCTTTTTTTGGAATAATTCTTGTAAGATTATTCTTTTGATTTATAAAGGTTGTGACTACCGTGTTAATGGTGCAAGAGAGCAGATAATGCGAGCTTTATCCTTTTAATGTTTCCTCGACGTCGGATGACGTGTGTGAGAGAGAATATGTACTATTATTAAGGTGATTAGATTGAACGGTTCTCTTGATATTAGAATGCATCATCGAATTAATTGAATTATACCCCATCCCTGGTTAAGATTAAGGGTTTTTTTTTATAAAAATAGAAAGAACACTGACTTCAGGCTCAAGAGGGTTGACTATGAATTATCTTTTTATTTCTCCAATGTTTGGGAAATGAAACAATGTCTTACATTGTCAGCCAGGTCTTACTAATAAAAGCACACATCATCAAATTTAGTTATTTCATTTACATCATTCTCCTTCTAAGTTTGTTACTAGGTGAAAAGCGAAAATCGGTTGTACATGGTGAGTAATGGCATAAGAAAGAGTGAATACAAAAGGATTGATTCCAAAAGAAATTACAACTAGAAATAAAATCCTAATAACCCTTAGGGATGAGGTTCCTTGATGAACCACTGATTTTAGGAGATGCTTCTTGACGTTTTTACACTTGTCAAAGTAAGGGGTGCCTGTTCACCAAAGGGATTCCTCCTTCAAAAGTTAACTGATTGTCGTTGATCAGGCCTTGGACAGTTCATGGCCTCTCTTGAGTTCCTTCATGGCTTCTTGAGACATGTTTCGAGCTCGTTTGTGAGTATCAAGAATTCAGCTAGCGCATATCAGGTTGGAGGAAGGGGGAATATGAGTTTTGGTTTTATGATATACGAATGTATGTGCATGTATGGTGATGCATGAAAATGCATGGGTATGAAAAAATATTTTATGTTTCATTTTGTAGGTGTCCTAAAAGTTTTTTATGCAGATGCAATGTATGCATCACATGCGGGTTTAGGATAGTGATGCGCATAAGAAAACACACACGATCTTAGGGATAACAATGGATATAATAGTACCATATTTAAGGAGGCTCCCTACAATAGGTCGTTCTAAATCTTGTATGCCTAATCCCTTCACAAGGATGGCTCTAGGGTTTTGCTTTACTCTCTTTAAAGCAAACAAAACACACAACCCTAAAACTATATGATATGCTTTACTCTCTTTATGGATTATATCTCCCAGTAGCGTCGCTAGTTGTCGCACCTCGAAAAATACGACCTTGTGAGCACATCGCACATTCGCGAATGGCTAACAGAGTCGCCACTAAATTTTATTTATTCCTAAGGAAAGGTAAAATAATGATAAAACCCTTGGGGAAAAAGGATAAGATGGTTATCGCAACCAAATATGGATTTGGGAGTCACGTATGCGAGGGGAAGGTATTAGCATCCCTCACAACTATTATACTCAACGGGAACTTCCTATAGTTTTAGGGTCAAAGGGTTTTTTAAGGGAATGTTTGAAATGTTTTATTTTATTTATTAAAATATTTACAAAGAGAGTTATTTACAAAAGAAAAGGAAAAAATGTTTTTTATTTAGTGTGTTTGCTTGCCAAGGTTTCAAAATCTTTTGCCTACGTATTCTCAGGCGCAATGAGAAAATCAAAGCATCGTAGTTCGGTAGAAATAAGTGCTTGTTGGTTAATTTTATAGAATATGGTTTAAGTCATGTTCTTGCGTTTAAACATTGGCTTGTATGCTCGCACGATGGAGACTTAAGCACTCGTTTATATTTCGCATCGAAACGACTTAACCTATCATTTTTATGATTTTTTTTTAAATAAGTGCACAATGGCACAAAATATATTTGATGATTTTGTGATAATTTTAATCATTTTAATTTTGAATAAATGATCGATGCAACATGCGCCAATCAATCAATTACTTAGGGACGTGGTGGATGTGCATCCACCTATCCAATTATTTGCGAAAATGTTGGAATTTGATTTTAAAATAACAGTGATGATTATGTACAAGTTATATATAAGTGGAAAAGGTTTTATTTTTTGTTTTGTTTTTGATTTGTATGAAATAAAAAGAACATTTTTGTATTTTTTTTTTGAATTAAGATGGGCGAACTAAAATATTTTTGGAATTTTGAATTTTTTTGAATTAAATATAAACTAAATTGTAAATTTAAATATATTAATTATAATGATTAAATTAGAAAAAAATAAATCACTAAATTAACTAGCTAAGTGAAAAAATAAAATAGAAACTAAAACAATTAAAAATCAATTAAAACATAGGGGTGTATATGGCAAGAATGAAAGTTAAGATTAAATGAGCCCAAAACCCACGCGAACTAAACCCTAATTATATAATAATTTAAATAAAGAATATATAAAATAAATAAATAAATAAAACAAAAGAAAGAAAGCTGATGAGTGGGGGGCGTCGCACCATGTTATGGTCTAATGGACCAATAGATGCGCACCATTTGTCCATTTATTTTTATTTTTAAAGAAAATGAAAAAAAACACACATTAAAATAGGAAAACAAGAAAAAAGAGGATCCATCTCCTTTTCCCTTCTACTTTCTCACTCGACTCTCTCTCTCTCACACACACACACTCACACACACACACACACACACATTTCATCTACTTTTTTTACTTTTTTTAAGGCTATGTTTGGATATCATAAAATGAATGGAGTAGAATGGAGTGGAGTAGAGTGGGACAAAGCGGAATGGAGCGGAGCAGAACGAATGTACCATTCCATTGTTTAGAAATTTTAGAATGGAATAAGGCAAATTGTTCATTCCGCCCAAATTGAAGGGGAAGAAATATGATGGCAAGTGATGGAATGGAATGGAATCCATACCACCCCATTCCGCTCCGCTCCATCGAATTTTAAATGATTCAAATAATGGAATATCATTCCACTCCATCTCATTCCGCTCCACTCCATCTGATTCCATCAATCCAAACAAAGCCTAAAGAAACCAAGTCTCTCCCCTCTCCCACCTTAATCATGTCGGTTTCTTCTTCCTTCTCATATATTCAAACAAAAATCAAATAAAATATAATATAACAACAATAATCTAATCCAAACCGCAACAAACTTGAATCGCATAAAAAAAGAAAACTAACGGAAACACGACGGTGACGACTGTTGGAAGGAGACAAGATCGAGCGGCATTTCCAGAGAGGGACGACAGAGGATGTGGACGGAGGGCGGCCAGCGGTTTCGTGTTTCGTGGCGGTATGGTAGCTATGTAGCGACTGAGGCGTCAGTCACGGATCGCTACAAGTTGCTTTGTCTTCTCTATTTCTGAATTTAATTTCTTTTCTTTTATTGCTGCATCATTTGTTGTTTTTACTGCTCATGGAGTTTTAGTGGTGTGATCATGGTTTTTATGGTGGTGGTGGTAAGGTTTTATATGGTGAGTAGGTAGAGTTTTGTGTGGTTTCTTTTATGAAGGAGATCTTTTTTTTTTGCTGAAGTTTTGTAGGTTGCATATGAAGCTTGGAGATGATGAATTTGGAGTTTACGTTGTTGATTTATTTATGGTTTGTGTAAGTGATAATGATGGTGTTTTACAGGTTATTGTGAGATTTATATTTTTGAGTTAAAGGAAATGTGGTATGTTTTTTACAGAAAAATACGTAATAAGGAAAGCGAGTTGACTGAATGGTCGATTGGGTTATGTGCGTGTTCAATCGTGCGAGAGAGGGGGAGTATTGTGTGTGTAATGGGTGTCATGTTTGAGAAAAATTAATTAGTATTTAGAGGAAAACACTATATTACAAGTTCAATTCTGATTATGATTTGATTTGTAGGTTGAGGACTAAGTTTGTATATGTTTGGGAAGTATCCATGGGTTTATAACTATCAAAATGGGCTACGCATCCCTAAACGGGTTGGCCCTTGCGGGCCTCAGGTTTTTTCGGGTCGGACCTAAAAAGCCCATATTGAATATGGGCTCCAATTTTACTATTCAGGCCCAGCTCTGTCTGGGTTGCAGGCTAGCCGGTCCTAAACGGGCCCGACCATAAATGGGCTCATTTCCCAAAAAAAAAAATCCTTATTTTGCAAATAACCATATTATCCTTTTTTAAAATTATTTACTCTATTACTAAAATCATTTTAAGTTTACAAATAAATGACTTCAACTCTTTATTCAAATTGCATAAATTAAAAGTTTTTTTCCCAGCTCAAGACTATAGATTTATTACCAATTAATTCATTTAGTTACAAAAGATTTAGGTCAAAATTTAACTTGTCTTATGAACGAAATTCAGCTAATTAGTCGTCGAATGAATTCCAAACTACTTCAGAATTAGTTTTATTTTATTGTCAGTTCTATAATGTAAAAACACGTAAAAAAAACAAATTAAAATAAAATACTATTTATTTGCATAATTAAAAAAACTTTAGCACATTTCATACCATTTAAAAGCACCGAAAATTCTGGTAGTAAAATCATGAATAAATAAAGAAAAATATTATAATAATATAATGAATATGAAAACATCATAACTAAATATAGATGTCGTCAAATGCGTACAAAACCAAATTCAAAAGCATCTGATAGGTATGCTATGATGTTGTTTGAATCTAAAACTTACATTTACTAAATAATAATTGAATAAATGTAATTATTAATGGGTTAAGTAATTGAGTACAGTGTAATTACATTTACTAATGAATTTGTTGAATAATTCAATACTAATAGATGGACCAAATTCATGTGTTAAGTAAGTTAATTAATTTTTTTAAAAAAATATTTCGGGCTACTGGGCTACCCAAGCCCATACGGGCCGACCCATTTTTTTAGGGCTTTTACGAGCCGGGCCAAAAAAGGCCCGGAAAAATATGGGCTCTAAAAATAAGGCTCAGACCCTAACTTTTTTCTGGCTCGATAGGCTGGCCCATGGGCTTCAGCCCATTTTGAGAACTCTACATGGGTTCTTTGATGAAATTAGATTTGCTGTAATCTCTGATTAATGAAAATTGATTTTGATGATTCAGTCTAATTTTGCATCTTTTTTTGAAAAAAGAAATTTTTGGTGATAAAAATGCATGAAATATTAAAGAATAAACAATTAATAATTAAAATATTTAATTTAAAAATGAAATAGTATTAAATTATCCCCGGAAGTCAATATTTGACTTTTTGTTTACTTTTTAATAATCATAGAAAAATAAAAATGATAAAAGAAAAACAGTGGGATTCAAACCCGAGACTTTATGCCTAACATTCCTAGACACTTACCAATTAAACTAACTTGACACTTTTGATTATTTTTTTACTTTTTAAAAATAAAAAACAATGCGGGCAAAATTTAGGGTGCTTCAATAAGGATGTGACATTCTGAAATACCGTTGAATATAGCTAAATGCATTACTTTATTATTGAGGAGTTGGTATGCTTCGTGCTTCCTCTGGTACCAGATGATTATAGAAATCATCATACATTGCATCAACATCTTTGCGAACCATAGAGGGAGTAGCAGACACATATGGATCTCTTGTAACACTCTATAGACACCCAAACTGGCACATGACTTTTTAAAGCAAATGTGAATACATTATACGTGACCCACATGCCAACCATGCATTGTAGAATGTTATGTCATCCAAGGGAAGCATTTGACAGTGACCATCTGTTGTAGTATGGTCAAGAAACACTCTGAAAGACTCGGTCATATTATTCCCTATGAGCGGGACGAATGCACAAGCACGTGGTTGATCATCATATTAGAAGTAATTCATATTTATTAGTTGTACTATTTTCTTAGCCCCTAAGTTTGTTAGAGGGTATTTTAGTATTTTATCCTATTCTAGTAACCCTAGTTTTAGCTTATAAATAGGGTGGCAATCATTGTAACTTTTATCATGTTTTGTAGCCGTCATTCTCTTAATAGAATATTTCCGTTCATCATTTATTCTACCTTTGCACCAACAATTGGTATCAGAGCTCCGGTTCGGATTCATTGGGAAACACAGGAAACACGAGTGAACGTGAGGTCTTGTGTGTTTGATTTTGATTCTTAGATTCGTGTTGAATCTTGAACAAAATCTGATCAGAATTTTAATTCTGTGGGTTGGGAAACACTGTGTGAGAAATCTGAGTATATTGTGCAAGGTAGAAAGATGAACGGAAACGGCAACATGAACACCAAACTTCCAGTATTTGACGGTAAAAACTGGAATCGTTGGATGATCCAAATGCGTGTACTGTTCGGTGCTCAAGATGTTCTAGATCTTGTCACTGATGGTTATGTTCCGGTAGCAGCAGATGCGACGGATGAACAGAAAAATACGCAGAAGGAAGTAAGGAAGAAGGATCAGAAAGCATTGTTCTTCATTCATCAATGTGTTGATGTAAATGTGTTTGAGAAGATTGTAGATTCAACGACAGCAAAGGCTGCGTGGGACACACTGGTTAGATGTTATGGTGGTGACGCATTAGTGAAGAAGGTGAAGCTTCAGTCCTTGAGAAAGCAATATGAGAATCTCAACATGAAGAATAATGAGAAAGTTTCTGAATACATCTCCAGAGTGATTCTGATCACTAATGAGATGAAAGCGTGTGGAGAAACTCTTTCTGAAGAAACAATCATGGAGAAGGTATTGAGATCCCTTACCTCTCAATTTGATTACATTGTGGTAGCAATAGAACATTCCAAAGATCTGAGCACCATGAGAATTGAAGAGCTGCAGAGCAGTCTAGAAGCGCAAGAGTTGCGTTTGACTGAGAGAACTTCTGAAAGGGAAGTAGAGCAGCAGGCTCTGAAAGCAACTTCTGATAGGAGGTATCAGAAGCAGTCAGAAGCCAGGAGAAGACCTGATGGTGGTCAGAAGTCAGAAAGCTCAACCTCTGATAGACAAAAGAATGCTCAGAAGGGAAAAGAGAAGTATGACAAAAAGAAGATCCAATGTTACTGTTGTAAGAAGTTTGGTCACTTTGCTAGAGACTGTTGGTCAAACAAGGAGAGAAAATCAGAAGAAGCAAATATAGACAGAAGTTCTGATGACGAGTCTGTGCTATTGATGGCCTCTGAATCTGATGATATGGATCTGATAGACTGGTGGTATATGGACACTGGCTGTTCAAATCATCTTACTGGAAACAAGAAATGGTTGGTTGATTTTGACTCTGAAAAGAGGACAAAGATCAGATGTGCTGATGACAAATATCTTAATGCAGAAGGTATGGGAAATGTCAGAGTGATTCTGAACAATGGGAAAACAGCATTGATTCAGAACGTGTGGTATGTACCTGGCATCAGAAGCAATCTGATGAGTGTGGGGTAATTAATTGAGAAAGGTTTTTCAGTTACCATGAAGGACAATCTTCTGAAGCTGTATGACTGCAATCAGAAGTTGATTATGGAGTCAGAACAGGGAAGGAATAGAACATTCAAGGTGAATGTCAGAACTACAGACTCAGAATGTCTTAGTGCAACAAGTGCTGAGAAGGAGAGTGAGTTATGGCACAGAAGATTTGGTCATTTGAATTTCAGAAGCTTAAAACATCTGAATTCAAAGAAGTTGGTACATGGAATTCCTGCAATTAAGAAGCCTGAAAAGTCATGCAAAGTTTGCATGGAAGGAAAACAACCACGATTGCCATTTGCGTCAGAAACTGCTCCAAGAGCAAAACATGCCTTAGGAGTTGTACATTCTGATGTGTGTGGTCCATTTCCAGTAGCATCGATTGGAGGGAATAAATACTTTGTGTTATTTGTTGATGAATTCACAAGAATGACATGGGTATCCCTTATTAAGTTTAAACACGAGGTGTTTGATGAATTCAAGAAGTTCAGAATGAAGGCTGAGAATCAGAGTGGTCAGAAGTTGAAGATTCTTAGAGCTGACGGTGGAGGTGAGTATAACTCCAAAGAGTTCCAGAAGTTCTGTGAGGAGAATGGAATTGAGCATGAGGTTACTGCTCCTTATACCCCTCAACACAATGGTCTTGCTGAAAGAAGAAATCGCACTTTGCTTGATATGGTGAGAAGCATGCTAAAGGAGAAGAAACTTCCTCAGAAGCTCTGGGGAGAAGCTGTTGCCACTGCAACGTATGTACTCAACCGATGTCCTACGAAGAAGTTGAAGGAAATAGTTCCAATACAGAAATGGACTGGAGATAAGCAAAGTGTTAGTCATCTGAAGGTGTTTGGTTCTGTTTGCTATAAACATGTTCCAGAAGCCAGAAGACAGAAGCTGGATGGTAGAAGCAAAGTGATGATTCTGATAGGGTACCACAGTACAGGTGCATACAAGCTCTATTGTCCAGAAACCAATAAAATTGAATTCAGCAGAGATGTGATTGTGAAGGAATCAGAAGTTTGGAATTGGGATAAGTCTCAATCTGATTCTGATGTTAGAATTTCTGAAGAAAGGTCAGAGTTAAGAATTTCTGAAGTTGGAGTAAACTCTGACGTTGATTCTGATTCTGATAGTGATTCTGACTCTGGAGAAGACTCAGAAGATGAAGGTGACTCTGATGATCCAGACTCTGATGAACCAGACTCTGATGGTAATCCAGATTCTGGTGGCAATTCAGACTCTGGAAATATGCCAGCCCCTGAAGATGGTCAAAGCTCTGGAGGAAGTCAACCATCTGAAGCTAGAAACTCTGAAGCTCAAGACTCTGAACAAGTTCAGAGACCACAAAGAATCAGAAACATCCCTAGAAGATATGCAGAATTTGACATGCTGCAAGAAACTGAAGTAGACTCTGAAGGAGAAGTTATTCAGTGTGCCATGTTAGTAGACTCTGAACCCATAAGTATAGAAGAGGCTCTTAAGCAGAAGCTCTGGCTGAAGGCCATGAAAGAAGAACTTGATGCTATAGAGAGAAACAAGACTTGGAAGCTGACAGAACTTCCAAAAGACAAGAAAGCCATCAGCATCAGATGGGTTTTCAAGCAGAAGTTAAAGCCAAATGGTTCAATTGGCAAACATAAAGCAAGGTTGGTAGCCAGAGGATTTCTACAGAAACCTGGGCTGGATTACTCTGAAGTGTTTGCACCTGTAGCAAGACATGAAACAATCAGAATGATGATTGCAATAGCTGCTAACAGGAATTGGCCTCTGATGCATTTAGATGTGAAATCTGCATTTCTGAACGGTCCATTAGAAGAAGAAGTTTACGTGTCACAACCTCCTGGATTTGTGAAAAAGAATCAGGAAGGGATGGTGTACAGATTATACAAAGCTCTATATGAATTGAAACAAGCACTCAGAGCTTGGAATCAGAAGATTGATTTATTTTTCAAGAAGCAAGGCTTTCAGAAATGTGAGATGGAGTACGGTGTCTATGTTCAGCATACTTCTGAAGGAAATATGACTCTGGTATGTTTATATGTTGATGATATACTGCTGACTGGAAGTTCTGAACAGGAGATAGCCAAGTTCAAGAAAGTTCTGATGAATGAATTTGAAATGACTGATCTAGGCAAAATGACATACTTTATAGGGATGGAGTTCAGATACTCTGAGACAGGTATTATTTTGCATCAGCTCAAGTATGAATTAGAACTTCTGAAGAGATTTAATCTGAAGAATTGTAAGATTGTTATCACACCTTCTGATACAAATCAGAAACTGGATTCTGACTCTGATGGAAAGGATGTGGACGCTACAACCTTCAAACAGTTGGTTGGTTCTCTGAGGTACTTGTGCAATACCAGACCTGATATTTGCTATTCAGTTGGGATGGTTAGTAGGTTCATGAGTAAACCTAAGTGGTCCCATTACCAAGCTACTGTCAGGATTCTGAGGTATATCAAGGGAACTCTGAAGTATGGAGTATTATTTCCTTCTGGAAGAAAGGATGAGTCAGAACTTCTGAGTTATTCAGATTCGGATTGGTGTGGAGACAGAGTTGACAGAAGAAGTACGTCCGGGTACTTATTCAAATTTCTGGGAGGTCCCATTTCTTGGTGTTCCAAGAAGCAACCTGTTGTGGCGTTGTCAACTTGTGAAGCTGAATACATTGCAGGTGTTGTTACTGCATGCCAAGCTGTGTGGATTCTGAATCTATTGCAGGATCTGAAGATTAAAGTAAACAAACCTCTGAAGCTGATGATTGACAACAAGTCTGCAATCAATCTTGTCAGAAACCCAGTGTTTCATGGGAGAAGCAAGCACATTGAGACCAAGTATCATTTTCTGAGACATCAAGTTCAGAGGGGAGTGTTAGAAGTTGTACACTGCAGCACTCAGAAACAGTTGGCAGATGTTCTGACGAAAGCTATCAAGACTGATCAATTTCTCAGATTAAGGGATGGAATTGGTGTTACAAGTTTTGATGGAATATGAATTAAGGGATGGTATTAGAAGTAATTCATATTTATTAGTTGTACTATTTTCTTAGCCCCTAAGTTTGTTAGAGGGTATTTTAGTATTTTATCTTATTCTAGTAACCCTAGTTTTAGCTTATAAATAGGGTGGCAATCATTGTAACTTTTATCATGTTTTGTAGCCGTCATTCTCTTAATAGAATATTTCCGTTCATCATTTATTCTACCTTTGCACCAACACACCAGTGTAGTCATCAACACATCACCAACTAGAGATGAGTGAAAGTGTTGGAGGATCTATGCCTAAAATGGTATAGATGAAACATTAGTAATGACGATGCACAATTGTTATTAAAATTGTAAAGTAACAATAAAGGTGCAAATATATTACCATAACCAGCGTGCAACCTGATGTCATTTGCCTGGTCTTCCAAAGATAGCCTTCAGCCGACTTCAAGTATAAGTAAACAAAAAAGCAACCCCCAGTTGTACTCATGAATCCATTCGATCTCATTTGATACTTTCTCGAATGAAAGATCTAAAATATTTTCTTTCACTTCTTCTTCATAGATCCGGTACGTCAAAAATCACTACTCATGTTAAATTCATGTTGTTGTTGTTGTTATTGTTAAGACCCAAAACCCTATAGGTGTAATCTTATTGTTGTTGTTGTTTAAACATATTTATGTTATATGTTTATTGATGATGTTGTTGTAGTTTTGTTGAGAGTTTAATGTAAGTTATTGTTTTTGAGTTATTGATGATATTGTTGTTGTTTAGTTGTTCTTCTTTCTAATGTTATGAAAATCTATTTGTTGTAGTTTAGTTGTTGTTATTGAGTTTGATTTTGACATTGATATTGATATTAAGATTATGTTTTTGTGATTCTTTGTGTATCTCTCATTTTGTTCTATCGAGTTGAGTATATTATATCTAATGTCGATTGTTTGTTTCGCTAAACACTCTATGAAGATATAGTCTATTAAATTGATTTTGAAAATAATAATATAAAAATTTATGTTGTATTTGAGACATATCTTACACTGATTAATGTTTTTCGATCATTCTACAACTCATCATTTATCTCATATTTTTTAATGATTAAAATTTCTCTAATACTTCTAAGTTTTGTTCAACTTTCGTTGATATTTGTTAATTTTCCAAAGCATTAAATTTTACAAATCATTATATTTTTTTAATGGAATTATAATATTGTACATACTAATACTAATATGATAAAAGCATAGAAGATGACATGAAAAACCCTAAAAAAAAAGAAAAGCTCTCACAAAAATTCTCACAAACTTTATAAATAGTCTTATTTCATTTCAGATACATTTTGTCCCTCGTCTTCTGTCAAATTTCTCAATTTGAAAGAAGAGCCAAGAATAACCTACAATGGCTTCCGATCAACCACAAGAAGAACCCAAAACCATTCCCCTCAAAATCTTAATAGACAGAGAAAACAACAAAGTTGTTTCCGTTGAAGCACCCAAACACTTCATGGACACTCTCTTCAGTTTCCTATCTCTTCCACTCGCCACCATCATTCGTCTCTTATCAACCAACAACAATGATCAACAACAACCACAACAATCACCATTACTCGGAAGCATCAAAAGCCTCTACGAAAGTGTACAAACCCTCACTCCAAACGACGTGTGGAATCCTGTATGCCAACAAATGCTATTGAATCCGAAGAATCCGTGTGAATCATTGTGCCAGAAACTGTTCTTGAATATTGATGATACTGAAGCATCAAGTGAGTTTTTTGTGTGTGATTCTTGTTACAAGTTTACTACTTTTCAGAACCTTGACTGCACTTGTGGAAAACCTACTAATAGACGGCCTAAGAATTTGGATTCTGAGGGTCAGGGGAATAGTACTAGTGTTGCTGTTGATGATGCCCTAAGTGGGGTTTTTGTGAAGGAAAATGGGTCATTGTTTTTGGTTTTTGATGATTTGAAGATTGTGCCTAGTTCTTTGGTGACTTCCATGCAGATGTTGATGGAATTAGGGTATTCAGATTTGAGTCAGTTAGAGGAAGTTACACACAACATTGGAAAGCAAGAGGTAATCGTTTTTGTAGTGTGTTGTGTTTGTATAATGTGTATATAAGTACGTGTATCACAATTATATTTTGTGTAATTGATAATTTTGGTGCATAAATGTGTGACAGTAGTCTCTGTAGCATTAACACTTTTGAAAAATGACACCAACCGACATAGTGTCGTTGTTGTCCGGTGTCAGATCTTCGTAGAATAATGCTCAAAATGTTGATTCCAATCTTATTGTAACTAGTTTGTAATTAAGTCTTCTAATGTAACAAGTTACATTGTTGTTGCTGCATGATCAATTAGTGCTCAATTGTGTGTTTTTCATTGCATCTTAGTGATTCAAATGCTTATGTAATGTGAAATTCTAGTAGAAGATTTTTAAACAGATGTTCCTTTTCTTTTTTATGTACAGATATTGAATCTTCTCAAGTGCGCCTTAACCTCTCATGAGCCTCTGACAAATACGTTTTTGAAAAGTAGCTCTAAGAACAAAGACAGCCAACCGAAGCAGTTTGCATCAGCGCTCAGAGTAAAAACTTGCACCAATGACATTAAAATGGATGTTAAGCTAGTGCGAAGTAAATCTCAGAAAAAGATAATCTTTGCAGAAACCTGCGAAAACTTTGTTGACTTCATTTTTAGCTTCCTTACAATACCATTAGGATCCATCATAAAGCTTTTGGATGGTAACTCTTTTGTTGGATGTATTGATAATCTATACAAAAGTGTGGAGAACTTGGACTCGTCCTGGTGTACAGACTCGCGCTCCGTGTTACTCAATCCTGGTGTCATACCGCAGTTTGGTTGTCCAAACCAGCCCCTCAACATTCCTCATGTACAAGTACAACTCGCCACATATTATTATGGTACAGGAACACCATTTCAACAGCATAATTATAATTATGGTACTCGTACAGTAGAACTAAAGGTAGAGGGAGGAGTGATTTCTAAGACAAAGGGATTGATTTATGATCCAAAACACTTGATTGAACTGGATCCAAGATCCCCGAACAGGTCAAAAGAACGTGTTGTGGGATTTGTAAAGAGACCGGCATTATATGCTGTAGGAGATGATCTAAAAGTGCAATCACTATCTGCAAATTTTTGCCTCTCATATTTGAAAGAACTGAACCTTCCTCTTGATGATCTTGAAGTGAAAGTGATAAGTATTGGTGAAGCTGAGGTAAAGTGCTGCTATTAGTCCTAAGTGTCACTATATAATCTATGAATATATCGAAATTACCAATACATCTTTGAGTATGACTTCTGTTAGTAATTTTATGAACCAAATTGATTAGCGAAAGGTGCATTCGAGAACAAAACTAACCAGTGAAATGCACATACGATACGATGACCAAACTTACTAACAGAAGACACATTCATCTATGTTTTTTTGTAATTTTGATACATTCAACAACACTATAGCGACAACGACTCTCACTCATTCAAGAATCAAAATAGTTATTTACTCTTTTGTTTTATTTGTTGTTGATACCTTCCCCTTGTTTGCATTTGGCAGGCTATTAGTCTCTTTGCAGCTTCCTTGACATCAAAATCTACTCTGACTAGTGGACTAGAAGACTTTTTTAATGTGCCAAAACAAGATTCAAATTTGACCTCAAAGTACATACAAACTAGTAGGCTTGATGAACTTGCAAAGGAGCCTAAACCAGAAGAATGAGTTATCATTCAGTTGCAGTTTCAACCTTTGTTTTGAACAATATATACAAGATTTTGGACTCTAATGGTTTGCAATTACATATTAGTACTTGTTTTTTGGTTTTTTAATTCAGTTTTATGGACTCAGTGGTGAAACACTTCACAAGTATGATATAATGGTAAAGTTTTAGTAGCACCTATGTTGGTTGGTATTGCTATCATTCTTCAACCTGTGTTATCTGTTACGCTGTAGTGTGTTTTTTTAAAGAAATTTTTAAATATATTTTAACAGATTTAAACATAAAAAAGGTGGATTGAAAATTTCTCATAATGTAATAGTCAACTTTGCAGTTTAATCTTCTCAATAAATAAATAAATAAATAAAATCAGTTTAATGAAGAACTTGATTAACGGTTAGAAACAGGACCTGCATCACCTTATCAAGCCCACTTAAATAGTACTATATTTGGGGAAATTAGTTTTCACACCATCCTAATTGGACCTATACCCCCAAAATACAAACTAACCAAAACACCTCTTATATTATATTATCTTCTAAATACTAATTATCAGCTAAGAAATCAAAACTTTTGAAATGAACAGTAATGCATGGCTTGATAAATTAGGCATGAATCCGCCAAACAGTCAAGTTAGAGAAAGGTTTGTGAAAAACAAATGGCTAACAGTCAAGTTAGAGAAAGGTTGTGAAAATTAAATGGTTAGAAAGTGTTTTGAAAGATTTCTCACTAACACCCTCATCCACAGAAGAGGATATTGTTCTCCACACAAAAATTTATAGTATTATTCTCATTAGTAGATTATTAATGCCAACCCAAACTTTAATAATTTGGTGTATTCTTCTAGATTACCAATCATTAAAATTTCTGAAAAGTCGAGACAATATAGTTGGAGTTCTGCTTATTTGATTACAAGTTGTTGAAGTACGAGTACAGAGTATAAGAGCATGTCCATTCTTTTATTGGTTAGGGATAGGCATGACAATGTTCTCCGTCCCAAATTCAATCGGGGATAGAGAATCAAAACTCAAACTCGTTTCAAAAGGATTCGGGTTGGGTTTGGGTTCTCTGCCCCGTCACCATTCAATCAATGAAATCAATTTTTTTAATAAAAATATTTATTTTTTCCAAAATAAAACTACATTACAAATAATAAAGTAAAACAATCTAAAAAAATTTCATGCTTGCATTTCAAATATTTTAACTAATAAATTCAAATTAAAATATCAAAACATTGACGACATATTTAATATTCTAAATTATCAAAAATAAATAGTAATGTACATAATGAAATAAACGGGGCGGGTTCAGGGTGGGTACTAGTGTCCCCATTACCCGACCCGTTCCCATATTTTATAATCGGAAAAAATTCAAACCCAAATCCAAACTCAATCAAAACGGATTTTGTCTGTCAACTTCGGGATGAATTCGGATGGGTACCCGCGGATACGGATTATATTCTCATGCCTAGTGAGGGAGTATCAACAGATATGTATGCTTTAAGGTAATTTGAAAATTTTAAATGAACAATATGACATGCATATTGATAGTTAATATCCAAATTAATTTTTTTCTTCTTTTTATGCAAGATGGTGCTACAAAAGGATGAACTATGAAAATAGCTCTTGTTATCTAGATGTAAGTCGAGTTGCAATAGATCACATAAAGGTGAAAAATGTAATTTTTGTCTCATATTTCTCTATATATTTTTGAATTGATTATTCTTACACTAACTACAAATTTATTTCATGTATCACTTTCAAATGTGACTATGAAGAAGGTAGCTTGACTTCAAATGTGACAACATCTTTCATATGTTTTTATATTTCCAAAATGCATTAAAACAATAAGGTCAAACTTTAATTTGACTTCCAACAATAAATACCATCTCCACCAAGATGTATAGGAGAATATCACAAGATGGTCATGATCAAGTCATGGAAATAAAATTATGTTGAGTTAAACAAAGAAGAGCAAATGGAAGAGAATACGACATTTGATTTTGAAAAGTACATTAATGAATTGTGAGTAAAGTCAAGTCAAAAATATATGACTTGTCTTATTTCAATACCATTTACCTATGTCTCTAGCACCCAATTTCTAAATGAGCCCGTCATTGAGGCTTTACTTCCACCCAATTTCTAAATGACATCCGTCATCAAGGATTTACTTCCACCCAACATCATGTCGCCTTCATCCCTTAAAAAGAAACCCAAGACTACCTAACACAATTTCCATTCCAACCTACTTCCTCTAACAACCCATATGCAAACACTTACTTCCAACCAACTCAAACCAACAATACTATAGCCAACAAGTTCTACAAACACCAACATACCCCCAACAAACCACAATGATACCACCACACCTAAACCATACAACATATTTTCTATGCACTCAGTTTCAGCAACAAACACCAACATCCCATAATCATACCACCACACATAAACCATATAACAACAACTTTTCTATGCACTCAGTTTCAATAACAAACACCAACATACGCCAACAACCCACAATCATACCACAACACTTAAACCATACAATAACAAACTTTCTATGCACTCAGTTTCAACAAGAAACTCCTTACACCTTAACTCCTCAAACAAATTATCACTACCAACCACTAGAATAACAAATCTCATTTCGAACACCAATCAATATACTCAAATATTTCAACCAAACTTCGATCATTCAACCCCCCCCCCCCACACACACACACACAAATAGTGTCTTCTATATCCCTAATTGGTCTAACTTACCTAAACAATAACACTCAATCGACACAATCTCAAAACCCTTTTGAATTGATGGATGATGATGTCTTAGATTTTGATTTTGAGGGTTTACCAAATACTTTATCGAATTTCCCAATAAATCCTACATCCTCACGTGCATTATAACATGACCATCATTTTTCATCGGGAGCTACATCATATCATCCAACTTGTTCACCTCAAGAATTAGGTGATGTCAACACAAACCTCTCCCATGTGGAACCGACGACCACCTATTTCGACAATATCGTTGATTAAATTTTCATCTTTTATATTGTAATCTCTTGAAATTAAATAAAATATAATTTTTTGTATAATTATTAATAGTGTCTTATCTATTTTTATTTTTATTTATTCTTTAGAATGTTATTTTTTTATAGGAAAATATAATTCATAAAAGTATTTTTATATATTTAAATAAGGCTTAAACATAACTATTGCTATTTTTCTTCAATCAAATTATTTTAATAATATTTTTTATTATTTAAATTATTATATATATTATAAGAGGGAAAGACGATGGATGTTTGGGTGGCCATCAAGGGCAAGGTGTGTACGATCTTTATGTTAAAAACCTCATGTTGCATAATGCTAAAGAATGTGGTATGCAAGTAATAAATTCTTTTTTTATTATATAGTGGTCAAAGAGATCTCAAAGGTCTCGTTGGTGGAGGATGTGTTAGAAGATGGTCTGATTTGACAAGAGGAATAAAATGGAGTGTATAGTGTCAAGTCTGGGTATAGATTGTGGAGAAATTCCCAAGCGAATCATTTGAATATAAGGGTGGGGGGGAATTGGGGAAATCTTTGGAATATTATCGCGTCCCTAGAGCCAAACACTTGTTATGGAGAATTTGTAGGAGTTGTCTACCATCATGATCTAGGCTCCGTTAGCATTATGTCCAATGTCCTTCTGTTTGTCATCTTTGCGAGATTGAAGATGAGGATGATTGGCATGTGTTAGCGGGCAACATATTTGTCATCTATAATCGATTCCCATGTTCATGCTTGTAATGATGCTAAATCCCTTATTCTTGACATTTGTAATAGAGAGGATATGAGGGATGCTGGTAGATTTGCTGTGATGATTTATGTGCTTTGGAAGAATACAAATAATGTTGTTTGGAATAATGTTCGAGAGGAGGTGTCGAAAATTGACTTGTAGGCGTATTTCAATTGGTAAGATTGACTTTCAGCTCAAAAAGAGAGTGATATAGATAATTCCCTTCATCACCCAACTGTTTGGTCTCCTTCAAATGAAGGGAGATTCAAGTGTATTGTAGACGCTGGATTTAATAATGAAAGAGGCACAATAAATAGAGGATGATATGTGAGAGATAATTTATGTAGATTTATTATCGCATGTGTGGTTTGGGAAGTTGTCCTATTATCCACCATTGAAGCAAAAACCATGGCTTTGAGAGATGCTTTGCAAGGTGTTATTTCTTTACCGTTGAATAATGTAAACTTTGAACATGATTCTCAACTAGTAGTTTAAGCTATTCATTCTAAATATTTCGGAAGGTCTGAATTTAGTCTTATTATTTTATCCATTAAAAATTTGTTGCATCTTTTTCCAAACTTTGAGGTTAAGTTCACTAAACGCCAACCGAATTCGGTTGCCCATACGTTAGCTAAGGTGATCAATTCTAGGATTAGATGTAGTTTTGTTAATGTGATACCTCCTCATATTGAGCCCCTTTTGAGTAATGAAAATCGTTAAGTTTGTTTCTATAAAAAAATATATTATTTTATTACTATATTATGTAAAAAACATTTAATCAATTCTTTAAAGAAAACACAGAAAAAAAAGTTTAACAATCAAATGACTGAAGGTCAAAAGGAAAGATATCCATCACCCATTCATTAATAATCATTAAAATATAATATAAAAAAGGGACATTTTGAGGAATTAATTTTCAAAGTTTAATCTTCAACTTAGGAGCATTTGCATAAAAAAAAGTCTTAATTTTGCCGTAAGATGTGTACTTCTCCTTTTCATTCTTTTTTTATTATATATATATATATATATATATATATATATATATATATATATATATATATATATATATATATATATATATATATATATAGTATTAATAACTATTATTACTTTTCAAACAAATTTTATTTATTTATTTATAATATTCTTAATTATTTATTATATTTATTCTATTTAAAATCGGTTATATTATGATTTAGAAATCTTGAGGATTTAATATGATGTTGAATTTTATAAACAATGTGTGAATGAATACTAGCATAAAAGGTACCAATAATTTATTATACTTAAATTGATGATGCTGGAGTGCATGAATGGGACATAACAGCAAGGAATGAGGAGAACGTGCAGTGGCATGGCATATGCCATATTTTAACAGTTGTTACTCTGTTTTCTCTTTTATGATTCTCCGCGTTAGATTTTTATTTTTGTCTGGTACCTCCCTATACATTCCTTTTGGCACCGCCACGCCACCGCATACTCCAAACAATTCCTCATTACAACGCCGGCGCATCAATGATCACATAGACATGCACTTATTATTTAAATAAAATATATTTTTTAAAAACAAAATTAGAGATTAAGGACCAGTTTGAATTACTTCTGATTTTTAGTTTTTAAAATTTATTTTATAAATTTATTTTAAAAAACTGTTTTTAAAAAGAGAATTGAAAAAAAAAAATATTTGGCACTCAAATTTTTAAAACTGTTTTAAAAATGAGAGAATGAAAAAAATTGTTTGATGGTTTATGTTTTCAAATCTAGTTTAGAAAAAAGAAAATAAGAAATTTCATATATATATATATATATATATATATATATATATATATATATATATATATATATATATATATATATATATATAATTTAAATCCTTTAGCTATTTTTTAATGAGATCTCTAAATTATTATATTTTTTTATAATTAAATTGTTAGTCAATTAATAGTCAAATTTAAGTTTAAAAATATATTTATTTCAAAGGTCTAAACCCGTTACAATATATTTCGGTTCAAATCTATCAAATAATCAAATATATTTTTTTTACCAACAGTAGTTCCTAATATATTTTTAAAAATATAAAGATTCAACTAATATACATTTAAGTATTCATGATAGTTTTTACTATAAGTAACAATTAGGCATTTCATAGATAATAAATTGATGGGTGATTAGAGAATGTGAATTATAACAAAAAATTCAAATTTTTAGAATTGTGATAATGGTGTAATAATAATGTTGATCTATAAGGTTAACACTTTAAGGATTAAATCAAAATGAGAGTAAGATGAGTGAATTATTAGATAATAAATAATATACCTTTAGTTATAGTTGACTTCTGAGTAGTTTAGTATATATATATATATATATATATATATACGAGACATATTGTCAGAATTAAATATATATATTTTAAAAATTTAATAAATATATATTATAATTTAAAAGTGTTTAGTTATTAAAATGGTGCTTTATAATTATATAAATGGACTATTAATTATTAAAATAAAAGAAAATATTACAATGGTGTAATTGAAATTTTTAGAAAATAAACTAAAATTTTAAATGTTATTATAGTTATTAATTTAAAATTAGTACTATATTATATTATTATATAATTTAATTATACAAGTAATATATAGAAGAAAAGTTGAGATGTTAGAATTAATTGTAAGTTTATTATATATGAAACATAATAAATGAAAGTTAGAAGAGGTATTTCTAATAAAAATCAATATATTTACTTAGACATAAAAGTTAAATTAATTATTTACATAAATACCATTAACGAGTACTATTATCTTCTCCGTGTTTTTGTATGGTTTAGAAATGAATAAATATTAAAAAGTGAAAAGCAAAACACATTTTAACTGTTTTGATTTTTTAAATTTAGAAACAACAAAACTTAAAACAGTTTTGAAAAACTATTTTTTAAAAACACACAAACCAAACAAATTTTTTAGTTTTAAAGTTTTTGAAAAGAAAAAACAATTTTCTAAAAGCCAATCAAACAGGCCCTAAGTTTTATGCATTATTATTATTATTATTATTATTATTATTATTATTATTATTATTATTATTATTATTATTATTATTATTATTGAGAAAATTCAAGATCACATTAAAAATAGTTTTTATAACGACATATTTTTTGTTTTACTAAGTTAGTCAAACCTTAATAAAATATTAAAATTTATAGGTCGAACTATGAATCATCTACTAAAGGAGTGTGGGACATGAATATTGAGAAGATTTCAAATCCTAAATCTATTAGTACAACTTAAAAAATATTTATATTCTAACATATTATATATTTTTTTGACTAATGCCACTTTTGTTTGTTGATATATATATTCTTTACAAATATATTTAATTTGAGTGACTTGGTTAATACAAATGTTAACATGTTTTTTTAATAAAATTAAACCCTAAAAGTTATATATGTTTTTATTTAGAGATTGAATGTATTATATTGACGATGTAAAATAGTTTTATATTGTTATTTAGTACAGATTCATCATTCAAATATGTCATATAATTAATTTAAAAGTAATATAAATATATAATAACGATTGATTATTAGTGTAAAATTTATATTAATTTTATAGTATCAGTGTATATATTTTTTTCTATTTTATTTATACATAAATAACGAAGAGTAACTTATTTCATAGATTAAAAATTTAGCTTTAAAAATAATATTTTTAAGAATTAAAAATGAAAATTTAATTTCAACTATTTTTTTATGAAATGTGTTTGGTTAATATTTGCTGTATTTCTAAAAGTATTTTTAAAAATATAGTATAAAGGAGTTATTTGAAATTTATCCTCACTTAAAAAATATTTATACTCATTTAATATTTTGAAAATAAAAATATGAGAATGTAGTATTTTTAAAAGAAAAATGCTAACGAGTGTTCCAAAGATAATTTTGTAGAGTTTAAAATTGAAATAATCAATTTTTCTAAAGAAAAGAAAGGTATGTTTTTAAAAATACTTGTATTCAATGTATTGGAATTAAAATAATTAATATTTTTTAAAAATATTTATTTATTTAAAATGGTTAAAAAGTGTTTATATGACACTCATTAGCATGATCCGTTTTTAAAAATATTTTGTATTTGAAAATGAATATTCTAATTGTGAAACAAGCATAGGAATCTATTTTTATATATGCATATAATTAATATAAGGGTAATGTTAACTTGTGCCCTTGAGGCATAAATTAAGAGATAAATATAGAAACAAATTCTTGGAAATTTGGTATTGAATTTATTAGAAAATTATCATTAATAATTTTATTTATTTTTGCAATACAAATTTTTTATTTGTGAGTTTCTTAACATGTTTCCTTGGGGACAAGTTAGCATTACCCTAAATATAAAAATAAAATTTTAAAGTATTTTATAAATATCTATTTAATGTGATTCAATGGGATGTAAGAGCATAATTAAATTAGCAATAAATGACTTTTAATCTCAAAAATTTAATTTTAATTTTTCTTAATCATAATATTTACGGTTGATTGGTTTGACTCTTACTAAAACACAATTATCAATTGAGTGCAACTGTTTTTGTAAATTAAAAACTTAATCATCTCACCTAATAAAAAATATAACTTAAAGAGGTTGAGTGTAGGTTGATGAAGTGTATTTCTATGATGTAGTAAATTATAATACAAATTGTAGTAGAATGGAATATTTCTATTTAGTGTTTGACATATTTCAAGTATTATTATTTTAATAGAAAAACAATTATTATTCTCTCCTGTCAATATTATAAAATAAATTATTTTTATATTTATTTAATATTTAAATTATATATAAATCAAATATATTATTTATTCACTTAATCTAGATATTAAACTATTTTTTTTATAATAGAATGTTGAGGCAGTATTATTTTTTAATATAAAAAAAAGTATAACATTCACATCATTTAAAGCAATAAAAAGGTAGTAAGAGTGGAGCATCACACAAAGGTTTTTCAATGACGTGTGGAGAGAAAACCGTATCTAAGAGAGTCGTCGGTAGTAAGGTATGAGAATGAGACAGGCAAGAGTTCAACAGAGGATGCCACGCGTCTCACTTTGGTGTATGAAAGAATGTCAACCAGAAAGATACGTGAGAACAGCCACATTTCGAAAATACCAACTTTTTGGTCAATTTTGGAGTTACAAGGTAGATGCAATCTCTCAATCTTTGTTACTAATGTCATTCATTGTCTCAATAGAGAGCTCAACCACGAGGAAGGTTCCAAAACATAAATGTCAAAAGGACACCAACCCAACTCCAACACCAAAATAATGAAGCTAATAAGTTGTTGATTTTCGAATATAAATGAAGCTTGTTAACTTATAGGGTACATTAAATCCATATCAACTCTAGGGTTGTCACTTCGAGTTTAATCACTTTAATGATGTTTATATCATATAGTATGAAATTTGTGTTTTGATGTGTTCACGTTGATGATGGATTAGGTTACATGTTAACTTAATATTTGTTTGATGTGTCATTTTATTAATTTTAATGATACAAATTAATGGAGAGAAGATTTTTGAATTAATATATTTATTTTGGATTGATAGATAATATTTTGACATCAAAATTTTGATTTTAAATACGTTATCACCGGGTATGACTAAATGCATGTCAGATGTTAAAGAAAAGTTTATAGTAATAGAAGGGTAACTTTGATGATTCCTTTCTTTAATGCATATTTTGTTTAGATTCGTTTTGAAAAACTCGGAAAACAAAACGAATAAGGTGGGTTGCTTTTTTTCATTCTTATGCGTGCTCCGACACCATCGTGAAAATTTAAAAATATCCATGAAGTTCGGAGATGTATTTCTGAACGCACTTTTTAAAGCTATTTAACATGCCAAATTGAAGAAACACTTATATTATGCCAAAATTTAATCTGAAGATGTATCTTCATATACGTAAAAGATATGTTCGAAGATTCATCTCCGTAAACACCATTTATACAAAAATTAGTGGATGGTTCTAAGATGTATCTCTGGATGCTTTTGTTTCATATCCCACGCTAGACCTTCACTCTTCCTCCTTTTTTATTTTCCAAAAAGTTTTCAAAGTAAATAATTTGAGCTTTGCAACATTTAACCTTCTCACCATGCATTCAACCTTCTATCATTGGAGCTCTGCAACATTCAAACTTCTCCTCATTTTCAGCATCTCAAACATTCAAGCTACTTCTCATCATTTTGATTAGGTAAGTATTTTAAAATTTATCTTTTTTTTTATTTTTTGATTTGTAGTTAGTTGGTTAGTCTACATTAGTTATTTTAGGTATATTAGATAGTAGTTTAAACGAAATTAGTAGCCTACAAAAACATGCATTGAGGCATTTTTTAGGGTTAAGACAAAAATGGTGTTTTTGCCATGGAAGAGAATCGCAGATTTGTCCGAAGATGCATCTCCGGATTTGTTATGAACTGTTTTTAGAGATGCATCTTCAAATTTAACCCAATTTGGAATTTGGTTGATTTTATGGAAATTATGGATTTTTCTCTGAGCTATTTTTCTCAGTGTGTTTGTAACACATATGTGATGGCTGAAAACAACCTCGATAGAATTAGGCTCGGACGAGTGTCCCAAACCACGTCGGTATGACGTGAGATGACCGTAGTCAGGACCACAAGGCTACAAGTTGATGATAACTTGTTTGATGGTTCACAATGTTGAGGCTCCCAACCATCTGGTTCTACTTCTCGTAGTCGCCTCTCTCAGACATCTACTTTACGAGGACACGAGTTCCTGGATAATGCATCAGAGCCTGAAGTCCCCAAAGTCCAGGAGGAAGTCGATGTCAATGCCTCATTAGAGAGTTACCCAAGAGGCTCGTTTGACACCTCTTTACTTCGTCTCTATGCAGACAATGCTGCTAGGTGTAACACCCAAAATCCCAACAGACGATTTTAAAACATAATGCGGAAATAAACCTCAAAAAGGGTGTCACATTTTCATAGCATAATATCTTTCTTAAAATATAATCGCAACGAAATTAAACAATTAAAAATATCTTAAATTATCTCATAAAATAGTACTCAACTTTATTAAAATCATAAGTCAAATAAACTCAATAATTCACATAAAACATAATCAAATAATCTCAACCCAAATGTTACACTATCAAAGCGACTCATAGAAACTAAACAACTCAATAATAATAAAGGAAGAAGAACAACTACGCCATCCTCCAACATAAGAAACATCTAATTCTCCTCGGGCTATACCCGAGTATCTGCACCATAGACGTAAAAAACAACACATGATACAAACCGAGGGTGAAAATACATTCACATATACTAATGGTGTATAAACAGTAAGGATAGTCCACATCGACATATAATCAATCTCATACAATCATTATACAATATGTAATTTCTCTACTCCCGTGCATATGGTACCATCCTACAACACTGGAATGAAGTCCTACAATATTGGGTATCAGAGTTATGTTATTGAGGGATCCTCAACACTGGACCGAAGTTCTAAGCTAATCTCTGATATACACGGTACATGATGTTACAAACAAATGCGAAAAATCTCCACCCGAACCTCCTACTCCAATTATCAATTATCAATCACAACACTGGACCGAAGTCCTACAATGCTGAATATTACAGTTATGTTACTGAGTGATCCTCAACATTGTACCAGAGTCCTATAACACTATTTTCTTTCGAAAACTAAACATCAACCTCATCAACAACATTAAAACAACATCAAGCAACCATCAATATTCATCTCCATTGTAAGACCACATCAACGGTTTCATCGAACCGCACATTTCAACATCAATTATTTCCTCCTAATTCATTCATTATAAACTAAACATAATAATAAAAATTATATTTTTCTCATCAAACATTGGAGTTGTGTCCTAAAGCATTAACAAATTAATCCGCATAGCATCTTATCAAAACAACTCCAAATCATGTTTCCTACCAATCATACCCTGGATTTCAATAATCACTTAAAATATCAAACGAGGTCAAAATCAAATAAATGAACATGTTCTGGAAAGAATAAAATGTCTATTTTAAGAATCTAATTTTTATTTTAGGACTTAATACCCCAATCGGTTCAGTTTTATCAAACAATGAGAACTAATACCGACACCGGGAATAAAGTTTTGTATGACTTTAAAATAACACAAAAATTATAGACTTATAATAAAATTATGACTCTACAATCTAAAAGACCGTTGAACTCTCTTTCTAAGGAAATTGATGACACCCCAAACGGACTTACGAAACTCAAGTTACGCGTGAAACATGATGACCAATACACGACTGAAATTTACTACACCTCTCGTATAAAAACCAGAGAAATGCTATTGTTCTAGTGCTCCTAGACTCAATTTTCCGGATTTTAAAGAAAGATTGTTGCGTTAGCTTTCAAATGCAATTGACAACACCTAAAACAGATTTATGAAACTCAAGTTATGCCTGAAATAAGGCGGTCAATCCCCTTCGATGTCTGTCAGTGATTTTTCTAAGTTTTCTCCATATTAAACAGTTTCAAAACTCGCCTATTTGAGTTCTAACCTCCCCCAAACGCTTAAAAAATTTGACCATGAAAATCATCAACATATTTTATCAATTTAACAAGAATTTTCAATTACTCCAATAATAATCAACTCACCAATATTATTATGATCCTCATCCCACTGCCTTATGGTTTTATAGCCGAAACCCTATGCTATGAGATAACCTTTATAGTCTCGCCTTATCAAAAGGCGTCAACATAATTTATTGATCAAATCTTGCCTTAACATAAGGCATCAAACATACTTTATTAATTTATAACTTTTATATTATCGCCTTATCAAAAGGCATCAACATGGTTATCAAATCACAATCAACAAATCAAACACAACTATCCAAATTTGACTCTTTTTTTCCTTATGATGCAACCATTGATACTTAACAATAATAATAACATATCACATAATATATAATCAAAAGGAAAATAATATCATTTATTCGCCTCAAAGATTTTGCTCAAACTTTTTTGGCCACAAACATCAAATACATAGATAGAGGAAAGAAGAAATTGTGAGGGTAAGGACCCTCACTATCCTTATGTTTAACCATACATATATGAAAAATTATCCCCTTACCTCGAATTCACAGAAATATTGAAACTACGGTAATGGAGTTCCTCCTCGCCTTCAAAGTCTCTCCTAGAATTGTCTCTTTCTCTCCTTAGCCTTTTCTCATATAAACACGTACTGACAACTCTCTCACTCCTTTTATCTTCAATAAAACCTAATTATTTTTTATTTTAATTAATTCTATAAACTTCCCTAAACTCACACTAATTCTACCCACCTCCCTAATTTAATTAAAAATCTATTTTAATACCCAAAACTCATTTTCTCACATTTTTCTTTTGTTTAAATTATTAAAAATATAACAAAATTCTAATTTAATATTAAACTACTTTTATTCACTTCTACACTAATTTAAGTAATTCTACCCATACTTATATATTAAATTAAATTAAATAAATAAATCAAAAATACTCCAAAACTCAATTAAAAGTAAAATAATCAAAATCGAGGCGTTACACTAGGCATGTATGGGAAGGAGATGTATGTTTATTTTCTTTTGCAATACATATGTTTTCAACTAATTAAATCTATATCGATGGTGATATTTTCTTTTTACACGATCGTACATGTTTGAAATCGATAAACCAAGGTAGAAAGATATTAGAGTTATCACAGTCCACTGCTGCTTGGTTTGTTGATGTTATCAGTTATAAGCGAGATGACCGTCATCTTGGATGACGTCTCATGCATCCTGCATATTACCACAAGATGATGATTACTGAGCCACAGAAGGATTGGTCGAGAGGAATCCGTCGAGATGATGGCCACACAGGTGCTCATGAAAGGCAGTTGACACAAGAGGTGCTCATGCAAGATTTAATCATTTTGGAAAAACTTTATAAAGACCATCTGCAAGGGGCTTTGGATGTCGAAGGTGATGATATGCAGGTTGAGTACCACCAGCAGTATGCATTGAGGTGTTACCTCTTGTTCTTGATTGACATGTCCATGCTTGTGGACAAAAATGTAACCTATGTCGATATGATATACCTTAAGTACTTCATTGGCTTGACAGGGATTCATGAGTACAAATGAGGGGTCGCCTGCTTGGTTTACCTGTAGTTGAAGTTGGGCGAGGGTTCTTTATGGAAGATAAAGCAGACGACAGGGAGCTGCAGACTGCTTACGGTAATTTTATTGTTACTAATATTTTTATAATTCATTTTTTACACTTGTTATTAACATTGTATCTGAACCATTTCTAGGGATGAATCATCTCACACTTCCCTCACATCACCAAGTGGGAAGTTGTGCTTACCTATAATGAGGACTGGCCACATGCTGCCACATGTATCCCATACAGGGGGAATAATACAGTTGAGCCATTCAGAATGTATCTTGACCATCATGTACCAAATGATGTTTTCTTCTTCCCATATGAGGGTCACTGTGAGACGCATCAGATTGGCCTCATTTCCTTATACTTCGAATGGCTGACATATGAGTCAAGTATGATGTATCCTTATCTTCCTGAGCTAGTGATGCACCATTTGGCATAGTTTCAGATTATTCTGAGACCCCATATGAGTATGCTCCTTCCATTGTTCGCTGCAGAGATCTTGATGCGATACTGGATGATTTCGAGAGTTACTAGGTACCATGGGAGTATTCTAGGGTGTCAGCTCCTTTTCAATGGGATTATGCTGACAAATACATCACATGGTTCTATAAATGTCACACCATATCATGACACCAGACCCTCTTAGAAGATCAACTAGGCCAGCTAATAAAGAGGTACTAAAGGCTAGGGATGGCCACATCGAGTCGGTGTATGCGGTATAATATGTTTTAGAGATGGGTAGAGCAGACATAGAGGCGAGACTCTTTGAAGTATATAGTTCCCAATTTATCCTCGTGGAGAACATGATTGTCGAGTTCAACACAAGAAAATTAGAAAATTGCGGCGGTTCATTTTGCTAGTTACGATGGTTAGAACCGCCGCAATTTGCATGTTACGATGGCGGTTAGGGAATTGACGTAACCTGAATATTGCAACGGTTACCAACCATTGTGGAATTTTGTTTTCATTGTTGATTGCAACGGTTTCAAACTGTCATGAGTGTCACATACTGACGGTTCAAACCGTCGTAATTTTGATTTAAAACACTTTATCTACGGAAAAACTCTACACAAGGAATCTTCAAATAAATACATAAAACAAGGAAACAATTTCTAGCGGTACAGCAAACTGAAATTGACCCTTGCAAATACATTATCTACGGAAAAACTCTACACGAAGAACCTTCTAACCAATTGAAAAAGTTATTCAACAGATTCCACAACAAAACTATCAACATTATGCAACATATTCCACTACAAACTATCATATTTATGCAACAAATTTCACTGCAAAACTATCAACATTATGTAACAACTCCAGTGCAAAACTATCCTAATTATGAAACAAATTTCACTAACCATAAACAAGTAACAAATATTAAAACTTTACTCATAGGAGAAGAAAAAGTGTTTGCAGTTGAATATCTATCGAGAAGGAAAAAAACAAGACTAAACACATTTTAACAATTCTTCAGTGATATTTAGCTTTAGAAGTGGACTACAGTTTCCAGAATTCATTCTTGTGATGGCTTAACTATCTAAAATATTCCCTAGAACTGAAGGGAAAAAGAAAGAGAATTGTGAACTGTTCATGCAACTTATACTCTTCACCAACTCAAAAGTATATATTTCTATTACTAGGAACCAAAGTTGGCCGAGGAAGGTAGAAAATGCTAAAGAAGTGGCAGTAACTAATTTATCTCATTATTTATAGTATCCTAATAATTAATTGATGAATTGAATTATGTAGTTATGGTGAGCTAACAGTACAAACCTCAACATCTCACAACAAATACAAATTTCATCTCATTCCATGTCATACAAAATCCTTATTGTCTTTTGATTTTCATTACTTATGACAAATAAACCTTCAGAAGCCTAATTAGTAGATTTGGAAGTTATGATCATTTCCTTTTCAAATATTTAGTCCACTTACATTGTATATCATGTCTGCAAATTAGCATATACAAGTAAAGTTTTACAATTTTAACTATTTTTCAGTCAGGTTATCCCCACCTCTAAGAGATTCCAAAAGGTTTGATTTTTTTTTCTCAAACCTTAATGAGACTAACAAATATTTCAAAAGAATTAACTTGTACTACATTATTGTTGTATGCATCTTCATTCACAAAAGACATGTCAGACTTTTTATGAGAAACTGCATACATTTCTCCTCTACTGTATGATCGTCCATCTCTCAACTCCTATAAATAAGAACATATATTAATTATTTATACTACTAGGCATACAATCAACAATATATAGATTTAGACATACCAACTCATGTTGCTTCTTTGCAAGCGACTTAGATCCAAGTATATGCAGAGTCTTCAATTTTCCTTTATTTTGAGCATTTTGTTTTGTTATTCTCTACATTGGTAACAAATAAAAACACGCGTTATAGATATGGATAAAATACAATGCATTACTTATATATTGAAAATAAAGTTATACGAGTAAAACACTAATATTACTTGTATTTTTTCTTTCCATCATATTGAACAAAAACAACTCAAACGTTTTCCATAATGCCTTTGCATTTTGGATAATTTTGAAGATATTCCTCCAAAGTAAGATCACATATATAAAATCTTTGAAACAATTGGCAACAACCATCCTTCCATTTCTTTGCAGTAGAAGCAAGTATATAAAAAATAGAATCAATGGCATATGCAAACTAGTGTACCCTAGTCTTCCTAGCCTTGAGAATGTGATGCTGGTAGAAGGGGGGGATCCTTTTGGATTGGCTGAATTTTGAAAAAAAATCACAGAGAAGATTTCAAGTTTGCCAAGCTACTTCAAGATGATTTTCTGGTGCAGAAAGGACACATGCCAGACGCGATGTCACAACATGTGGGTACAACATATGGGTCTTGCTCAACAGGCCAGATTGCTGCTTATTTGAGAGATTTTTTTTATTAATATTCAATCATATTATATTGATTTTTAGGAATATGGTTATATAATTTTTTGGATAAATATGAAGATCAAATAAAGTTTAAATGCGATTTAAATTTGGATTGAATTTAACCAAATCATATATTTCTGTTGGAGATATTTATGGAATAAATAATATCCAACTGATTGTGCAAAGATTCTGGATGAAATTAAAGCTAAGATCCAAAGAGAAAACCCCATAATACTTAGGTTATATAAGGAGCTCAAGACCTGCATTGGAAAGAAAGAAATACATTGAAGATATTAGAGTGTTGGGTTTAAAGTCCTTGTTATTGTTGTATGTACACCACTATGTTTTAGTAACTTGGAATAGCTGATTTATCTAATTGAGTTGTAATATTCAACATTGATAATTGGGTTAAATACTAACCACTAGGGTTTAGTGATTCATAGAAAGTGAGAGGGGTTGATATATTTAGGAGGAGTCCTAAATAAAAAGTCATTTGATAGTGTTAGGAAGAGGCGTTGAACAACATAGGGCTTGTTGTTGCTTGTAAGACTAGTTGTATTAAACTAATAATCGTGAATTTACTTTCTTGGGTTGGAAGCCAGCCCTCCAGACGTAGGTGATGTTGCATCAAACTGGGTTGCCAATTATTGTGTTCTTTATTTCTTTTCTATTCCATCATATTATGCAATTGAATCTATGTTAATTATGGTGATGTTGGTTTAACTTGTTGAACCACTTATCTAGGATATTGTATTCGACATATGTCCCTTGAGGAACATAAATACAATTGCCATCAGAGAAGGCACCCTATCCTACTTGGTGATCTTAAGGGAAGATAAATTATGCTAAAATGCATACAATTAAAGATGGAGGATCAGTCAACAAACCACTTGTTTTGGATGACACCAATTATGACTATTGGAAGGTTATGATGGTTGCCTTTATTAAATCCATGGGAAAAAAGCATGGAAATCTGTGATAAAATGGTGGAAACATATGGTGGTTACTGTTGAAGATGAAACTACTAGCTTGAAACCAGAAGCTAAATGGAGTGATGTTGAAGATGATGAAGCTATTAGAAAATCCAAGGCTTTGAATGCTATCTTCAATGGTGTCGATAAGAACATGTTCACGTTAATAAACATATGTTCAAAATCTAAAGAAGCATGGGAAATTCTAAAAACTTCTCATGAAGGAACATCCAAAGTTTGTATATGAAGGTTGGAGCTCCTTACAACGATGTTTGAGAACTTGAGAATGAATAAAGATTAATCTATCTGTGAATTCCATATCAAATTGCGTGATATTACCAAAATGTCTTTTGCCTTAGGTGAAAAGTTGTCTGAAGAAAATCTTGCCAGAAAAATTCTCAGATCATTACCTAAGAGGTTTGATATGAAAGTGACTGGTATTGAAGAAGCTCGAGACTTGAGCAATATTAAGGTTAATGAACTTTTTGTTTCCCTACAAACCTTTGAGATGTTCATCAATGAAAGGTAAGTAAAGGATAACAAAGGTATAACTCTTGTTTCAAATACCGAAGTGGGTCAAGGTGATAAAAAAGAGAAGTTGTCAGATGATATAGGTTTTCTTGGTAAAACGTTCAACAGTTCCTTGAAATGTCTGAACAACAAGTGTGGGACAAATGTCTAATATAAGAGGTCCGACATCAGTCCTCAGATTAAAGGCAGGAGTGAAGACAAACACAATGGTGGCAAGGGTACTCAGTGCTTTGAGTGTGAAAGCTTTGCACACATTAAAGTTGAATGTCTTAACTTCTTGAAGAAACAATAACATGGATTGTCAATCGCGTGGTCTGACTCTAATAATGAAAGTGATGGGGAAAATCGTAACAAAGTGATGGCATATATTGGTAAGTATGACGTTGAGGGTGAATCAAGTGGTGAGGACTTAACCGATGAAAATATAGTTGTTTCGCTTAGACTATTGATCACAAAAAGGGAAGAAGCATGCATGGAAATAGAGAGACAAAAGGAAACGATCAGTGATCTTGATCAAGATAAAGAGAAACTTGCTACTACCATCTCAATTTCGAAAAAGGAAGTTTCAGTGTTATCATCCAAGCATGAGGACACCACAAAATCTGGTGAATTATTGAATAAAGGCTATGACATGATAGATGAAATTATGGAAGATGGGAGAAGTTAAGGTTGAAGACTGGTGCTAAATTGCTAGAAGAAATCCAGATAGAATGGAGGATGTCAAGAAATTTATGTACCAATAGGATTTAACTACATGTGCCCCTCGTCATAAGGGTTACCATAACTTTGATAGAAGATGTCATTACATTGGTAAATATGGGCACAAAAGTCCTAACTATTACAAACTTTATGTTTATCCTTAACCCCTTAGTCAACCAAGGTGCAAAAGGAAAGAAAAGAAAGTTAAAACATAAAAGGTGTGGAAACCAAAGCGAAATTCACAAGTCTCATAGCTCATACTTCCATTAGAGTATCTTCTACAGAGGATTTGTACTTTGATAGTGGATTTTCCATACATATGACAGGGGAAACGTATTGTCTTGAAGAGCTAAAACCTTACTCAAACGGCTATATTATATTTGTTGATGGTGTAAAAGATAGAATTAATGGCATATGCAAACTAGTGTATCCTGGTCTTCCTAACCTTGAGAATGTGATGCTGGTAGAAGGGGGGGGGGTGTTGTTACTTATGGATTGGCTGAATTTTGCAAAAGAAAATCACGTAGAAGATTTCAAGTTTGCCAAGATGCTTCAAGATGGTTTTCTAGTGCATAAAGGACACATGCTAGACGTGATGTCACAACATGTGGGGTACGACTATGGGCCTTGCTCAATAGGCCAGATTGTTGCATATTTGGGAGGTTTCCTGATTAATATTCCATCAAATCATATTGCTTTTATTTAGAGATATGGTTATATGATTTGTTGTACAGATGTGAAGATAAAATAAAGTTTAAATATGATTTAAATTTGAATTGAAGTTAACCAAATCATATCTTTATGTTGTAGATTTTTATGGAGCAAATAATATCCAACTGACTGCAAAGATTCTGGATGAAATTAAAGCTAAGATCCAAGGAGAAAAGCCCATAATACTTTGGCTATATAAGGAGCTCAAGAACTGCATTTGAAAGAAAACAATACATTGAAGATATTAGAGTGTTGGGGTTTAGAGTCATTGTTATTTATGTATGTACACCATTATGTTTCAATAACTTGGCATAGTTAGTTTGTCTAGTTGAGTTGTAATATTCAACACTGATAATGGGATTAAACACCAATCACTAGGGTTTAGTGATTGAGAGAAAGTGAGAGGACTTGTCATATTTAGGAGGAGTCCTAAATACAAAGTCATTGGATAGTGTTAGTAAGAGGCATTGGACAACATAGGGCTTGTTGTTGCTTGTAAGACTAATTGTACTAAACTACTAATAGTGAATTTCCTTTATTGGGTTGGAAGAAAACCCTCCAAACATAGGTGATGTTGCATCGAACTGGGTTATCAATTATTATGTTCTTTATTGTTTTTCTGCGCCATCATCTTGTACAATTGAATGTGTTAATTATGGTGATTCTGGTTTAACTTGTCGAACCCGTTATCTAGGATATCGTGTTCGACATATGTCCCATGAGGAACAAAATTACATTCACGAACCAAAATAAAGCTTTTTCTTCAATGGAGAAACTCACGAATCAACTCGGAACTTCCTAAGACAATCCCCTAAAAAACAAAAGATTTAAATTGGTTTAGCTCACAACCAAAATAACAACTTCCTATGGAATAAATATTTATGAAATAGAAAATTCACTCTTGATAAATATACAACTTTGCTCTCACCCAAAATAATATTCCTCACTAGACTCAAGAACACTCTCAAAGTACTATGGATAAATATATGAGAAAAGTAAGAGCGATTTAGAGAGGTGATTAGAGAAATGAATAGTGAGGTTTTTCATGTTTTTTGGATGATTAAAAATGGTATAGAAACTCTCTATTCATATGTGTGATATAAATTTGGAAACAATCCATGGGGCAAATGAATGTTCTAATCGATTAGGCTAATCGACTAGGCACTTCAAATAACTGGTTGTTGTAGCTCAAAATGAAAGGTTTTGGTATATGTTCGTTATAGATTCGATTAGACAACATCTAATTGATTCGACAACTGATCTAATCAATTAAACAATTTTCAAAAAGTTTTATAATCAAGCAGTCAATCCTATAATTAGCTGGCTAGGCCTTAAAAATATTTTTTTGTGATTTAATTTAAAAAGAGAGAGGTTTCTCAAGAGTTGTTTGTGTGTATGTCTGTGATTTAGCCATAATGTTTCCAAAAGTGCTCTCATATCTTTACATGACACGGGTCACTCACACAGACACGATCAAACGAGCTTTCACAAATTCTATATTTCACAACTCTAAAGTTTCAAGCCTTGGCATCATTATCTTTGGCTTTAACATCAAACAAGAATTTTGAATTTTCTTCTTGATGAGGCTTGATATATCTTCATTTTGGTTACCATCATCTGAGAGTTTGAAATATTATGCTTGATATGCCTTATGTTGGTTACCATCATTATCTTATGCATATTTGACCGCTTGAGCTATCTTCAGAATTTGCTTGATTTCAAGTATTGTCATCATCAAACCTAAGCAACTACAGATTGACTTGCAGATTTTCTATCCATAAACTTCATCTTGGATCACTTCCTTTCATATGCTTGCAAGCACATAGATCCACATTACATCCTTTCTCAAAAGTTGTCAAGACAATAATATATCTTCGAAATTGCACTTGTTCTCCGAAATATCCTTCTAGCATATTCCAATAAAGGATATCAGTCGAGCTACCGCTTTAACACACTATTCTTGAAAAAATTCACCTTTAGTCATTTAAAAGCTTCTTATAATTGTTTTTATGCTTCATAAATTATGCAAAGTTACTTCTCTCAACATAAAGGTATCCAATTAAAATTTCTTTGAACTAAACTCCTTCCTGACTCCGCCACGCCACTCACCAACCTATTGTGATCAATAAGATACATTCAACGAAAGCTAACTTTAAGGGAAATAGATCTCACACAAGAGTCATTCCAAAAAAATGATGATCGGACCTAACTCTCCTACGAAGATCCTCCATAAACCAAGTAGAATTATCAAAATTTGTCGGATTGAAATTAAAATTTTGTCTAATTTGAATTTCTAATATATACGCATCACATATTATTATTTTAGGGTAATATGTAAGATTTGGGTAGGGTACTATAGTACCATACTTGTGGTTTGATAAAATTTCTGTACCAGAGTCCATACTTGAGTGGACACCAACTTTTATATTCGTATTCGTGTCTTATGGGTACTTAAGTATCCATACTTATACCTGTTATCCACAATTCCAATAAATATAAATCGATATATTAAAAAATATCATATCATTTTATATATTTTATCGACATCAAGAAAAAAATTAAAATTTTTATTATTGAATTAAGTGATGTATTTTTTTAAAATTATAGATATATAATTTCATATAATAATATAAATGAAAATATATAACTTATATTGTGTGGGTATGGAACGTGGCTAATAAGGTATTCGTACCCACATCTATATTCATTTATTTTGATAGATAATTATTCATCTCGTGCTTATGTTTATTTTGTAATTTTTTATTCTATTAATTATGATTTTTGTACCGATATCCCTTGTTTTCACAATAGTTGTCATTACGTGTTCATGTAACTTTCAATTAGAATTATAATCCTTAATAACTTATTTAAAATATTTAATTTTATCAATTTAAATAATTTTCAATTATTTGATATTTTCATATAAGTTCAATTGAACGTATAATAATTTCTTTACAAATACAAGTGAATTCCAGCTATTCAATTATATAATTATAATTTTCGAATTCTTATAATAAAGAAAAACATAGAGATGATATATTCTATAAATGTTTTTTATTCCAACATATAAATATATAAAATAATATTTTAGAGGTATTATCGAACAGATTAACTCTAGATAAAATTTGAAATCTTAATATATCAATCTATAAAATCTGTATGATTGCTTCCAATAACATTGGACGTAAAAGAACCAATGATTCATGTACTATAAAAAGTAAAATCTTTCTAATTCCTTGTTATGCTGATTATACGGTTCTTCTAAAGAAACTCACGTAAAAATAAAGCAAAGTTATCTACTCAAATTAACATAATCAATATTAATCAAAGATTTAAGTTAAAAGCTAACCACACGTATTCAATGTCGATTGACTAAATTGATCTTTTGCTAAAAAAGTGGTGTTTATATTATGTAAAAGAAATGATAACATAGTGAAAGAAGTTCTATAGGGATTAATTAAAGAAAATGACAGCCATAACGATCTTAAGTGAGCCATTAAAATAGTTTAATCCGTGAGGACAATGTCATTAAATGCTTAATTAATTGATTACGTAAATTTCACACACTGATAGAGGCTACTTTACTATATATAACAAAGTATATCTAAAACATTCCAGAGTGTTGCTCATGTTTTTTTGTTAGTTTTCTTTTTCTTTTTTTTGTTGTTTTCTTTCGAGGTTTAACTTGTGGAACTTTAATGATAGTATGGAGTACAAAAACATGCTCAAACTAAAAATAAGTTTTGTATTGATTAAATGGTAAAATCAACTACTCTATGTCCTTAATTATAGAGTCCTTTTTCATATTTGTAGTTTATTTTTATAAGATTATATACAAACTTTCATATTTGGTTGAGACATTAACATTTGATTTGATATAGCATTGACTTTATAATTGTTTTCTGTATTTGTACGTGCATGTGAATTTGACTATGAGGTTAGACATATCATTTAATGGAGAAAAGTTTATTGTTAATCTATCAAGACATGAATATTCATGTAGAAGGTGGATGCTGACAGGACTGTCATGCTGTCATGTAATTTCATGCATGAAAGATCAACATTTACAAATTGATGATTTTGTGCCTGAATATTACAAAAAGGGGTGATATGAGGCTTGTTATGCACCCGTGATTTATTCGGTCAATGGGGAATCTCTTTGGACAAAAATAGATGTTGTTGACATGCAACCATCCCCCATAATAAGGCAACCTGGTAGACCCAAGAAGAAAAGGAGCAATGAGGCTGGTGATAACAAGTGAGAAATGAGTCACAACTCAAATGAGCAAAATTTGGTATCAAATGCATTCGATGCCATAAGGATGATTATAACAAGGCCACATGCAAGCTGCCTACAACTTCAACTCAGCCTACCCCAATTACCGCTGCTACTGAGCGTAGCCCAACGCTACTACTCAGCCACTCCAACTGTTGCTGCTACTCAGCCTACCCCAATTGTTGTTGCTACTCGGCCTACTCCAACTGTTCCTTTGAGTCAACCAACTCCACTTGTTGTTTCTTCAAGTCAGCCATCACTACCTGCTGCTTCAAGTCAGCCATCACTGCTTGCTGCTTCAAGTCAGCCAACACCAACTGGAGGTTCAACTCAGCAACCATCCAAAAAGAAAATGAGACTTGAAAAAGGCCTAAAATCTGTTCTTAGCCAACCCTGATACTTATGTTTTATTCTTAACCACTTTTGTTGGTTATGTTATGTAACATATGACTTACAATGCCTATTTTGTTGTTTATGACTTATGGCTTATAATGTCACGTTTGTTGGTTGTGTTATGTAACATGTGGCTTACAATGCCTATTTTGTAGTTTCTGACTTATGACTTATAATGACACTTTTGTTATGACTAATAATGTAGTCGCTTATTATGATTTATAAAGCAACATTTTGTTATGACTTATGGTTATGTTACATTTAACTCATAAGCTCATTACACAAAATTACATTTGTTCTGATATGTTCATTGGAAACAAGAGTAACATTTCACTATAACATCATGACAAATTCATAAACTCATTACACATAGGTACTTTTGTTCACCATATGCAACCAACATACATAACAATGTTGACAGATACATTTCATGACTGATACACATAAAAGATAGATAAATTCATAGATTGACAAAATCCAAACCTAAAAATACATTATTACAAATACAATATTCAACACTAAGCTCAATATTTCAACCACAATGGACACTTTCAACAATCCTCTAGTCTGACTGATTTCATTCTTCAATTTGTACAGTTTCTTCTTTTTCCTTTGAATCTTCAGATCTCTTTCATCAACAATGTTGTCATCTAACCATTTGAAATAATTGCATCTCTTATGCATACGATTCATGTAATTTCTACAACCCCAATTTTCCTCCCAAAATTAACATTGTTCATGTCACCTATAATACGAATGACACTTTCTTCTTCACAATAACACTCCCTCCTCTTGTTTCTACGAATAACCAATCAAGTTGTTCCAATAGAAGCACTGCTTGACAAATTTGACATTGGAGAAGATGAAGTTTAAAACCTAGAAACGGATACAAGATGAAAGTTCAAGACAACCTTGATTTTAACGCAAACAAGATACAGGATGGGATTGACGAAGAAAGTAAACACAACAACACAATTTGAATCACTTTCTGGAATCACATTCTGGAATGATGTTTCAATATCAAGAACGAAATAATATTCATGTTTGATACATGTGATGCCCTTAAATAATGGTTTTTTTAATCATTTTGATGAGCCATTACACAGTTGGCACACCACGTTGGTAAATACTAACGTTTTCTCAGCTAAACTAACGGAAGAGACCAACATTACTAACGGAATTAATATTACGGGACCAAACTGTAACGATTTTTTATTAAAGGATTAAAGTAGAACTTAAAATTAACTTATAGGACTTGAAGACTAATTATGTCTTTGTTTTTAATATATCTCTATAAATTTATAATTGAGAAACACAAATATATTTTTTCTTTTCTATTATATTATTAATTTTATTTGTAGGAATAATTGTGTAAGATTCACACAAAATTTGTTAACACTTGTCTATTAGACTTAGCTAAATGCATTATTCCTAAACAAGAAATAATGCTAAAGGAAAAAAGAGAAGAAAAAGATTATATTATTTCAACTTGCTTTGTACATTAGTTAGACTTCTTATTTATATGAGCAAAGTTTAAGTAACTAACATGATAATGATGACAGTGGTAGTTACAAACAGAATTAACTAATCACTGAATTGTATCAACAATTCAATTAAATTAAATTAAATGAACAACTATTAACTAAATTAGCTAGAAACAGACAAATGCTTTAACACCCTTCCTTAAATTGGAGTGGATGTTATATAGGTCAAGTTTGTGAAATAGAACATTGAATGGACTAAGATGCAGCACTTTTGTGAAGACATCTACAACTTAGTTTGTTGAATGGATCATCACTAAGGAAATTATTTTTGCTTGGACTCAGGTGACATGATAGGCTATTTTGATAATGTAACACTCTGTTTTATTTAAATTATATATTTAATGGATTTTGTAATTTATTCGGTTAATTAAATGAATTTTATAAGTAATTGGTGATTTGGTATGTTTATGTAGTAGTTGGGAGTTAGTAGAAATAGAGTCGATTATATAGTTAATTGAGTATATAATTAAAATAATGAGGATTATTATTAAATTAAATATAAAATAGAAAAAATAGTAAGTGTTGGGGTGAAAATTAGAAATAAATGATTAAGGAGGAGAAAGATAAAAGGAGTTGGGTTAAAGTAGAATTAATAAGAGGTTAGCATAAGCTTGTCCCTTTCTTTCTTCTTCTAATTTGGTCCTTTCCTCACCCCTTTTGAGTTGTTCTAAAGCTACATTAAGGTCTCTGTCCAATTGATTCTTCTCAGATGTATTCTAGTAAAACTTTTCTTCCAACTCTTCATGTTCTTTCTTTAGCTGAAGAATGGTGGCGTTGAGATTGTTTCCTTCCTCTACGGGGATCATAATTGGAACAGGAGCCTTTGGTGCAACTAGACCCTCTTAAACAAATGGTAACTTTGTTATGCGTACCCTTTCTCTCATCCACTGAGCATGAGGTACAATGGGTTCTTCTCTGGGTCTCTTTAGGACTCTCTTGTTAAGTTGTCCCTAAGCATGAATAATCCATCTAGATAGTAGGGTGGTTCCCAGTTGTTTCTTGTAAGATGAAACCTTCCAATAATTTATCTTCAAGTTTATAAGCTAAAGGATGCCCCAATTGTCTTGCAGCTAATATAGGATTGTAAGTTATGCATCCTCTAGATCCTATAAGAGGCACATTAGGAAATCCTCCACAACTCAAGATCATATCCTTGCGGTTAAGAATTTGAGGGAACCACAAAATGCCCTTTTGAGTGAGTGAGACCAAATGTTGGGCCCACTTGTATCCATCCATTCCTTCAGCATCGATTATATCCTTAGATAGGTGTGAAATAAGTCATTTATAAAGTAAAAGAGCGTCACAAATTAGATTGCACATTAGCTTCATGGATGCTAAGGTGATAAGTCATTTCCTCTACTGTAGAATGATACCCTATCATTTTGAATGGGCTCTTCGTGGGTTTATAAGTCTCTAGGATCTTGCCAAACTCTTCAAGGGTCGGAGCCAATTGGAAATCTTGAAACTAAAAACACCTAAGTGTAGGATCAAAGAATTGTGCTAAGGCAGTAAAAGATTCCCTTTGCACAGGGACACTCAAGAGGTCCAAGACCTTTCCAAATTTGTAATTTAAGGAATTCTTCCTACCATTGCTCAAGTTCATGGTATAGTTCCTTAGGTTATTAGTCTTGGGTTCCCTTATCTTAAACTGAATGTTAAAACAAGAATTGTTATGCATTTATACCTTGAGTTTTGATGATAACAATGTTGTATTTGTGTAAGAACAATTTTGGTACCCTAATGGTTTGTTATTGTGTAGCTTTAACACCTAGTTTTGAGTATATGACGTGCAACGTCGTCAGTTTCTGAACATTATGTTCCAAATTCCACTTCTGCGCTAATCATGAGAAGTTTTGAAAGATATCAAATGTTGCTCCAATATTATTTCTGCTTCTGTGCTGACTCATTCCTAAGAAGTTTCTGAAGAGACGCTAGGTTGTTGCTGCAATGTTCTCTCCATTTTTGCTTCTAGACGTGACTCTGATTATCAAGCTTCTGAAGAATGGCAAGATTGTGAAGTTTTGTTACTTAGCTAAAGATTTTGAAGATCTCAAGCCAGACGTTGAGGTTATCAAGGTTCTGACTGTAGACTCTAAAGACTCTGAAGATTCTAAAGATACTGAAGATCCCAAGCCAGACTGCTGGCGCTGTCAAGGTTCTGACTGAAGATTCTGAAGTATTTGAATCCAACTTTATGTTTCTTCATTTCATGCTTCATCAACTCTCATCAGAAGCCAATGAACTTAAAGATAAGATAAAATGGGTACATGATCAAATAGTACTTAGTACAAATCAGATATTATTTTCACTACCTGATATCGTGGGCAAGGACAGTACTATACATCACACATATCACTGAATTTGTAGGAAAAGGACAATACACAATATCACTCCTTTCTCCATCCAACAGTGAACAACGACTCTATTTTATTTCCACATTTTTCCCTCCAACGGTCTTCTTCTTATGCTATATAAGTAGGACTTGGAGACTTAAAGAAAAAAGAAATTGTTGAAGCGCTACAATAATTTGACAAGTCTATTTCTTTGTGAAAAGCTTTCAATTTTGTATATAGTTTTTATTTAAGTGTATGTAATTCATTTGTGTAAAATCTGTTTGTGTAGAAGCAACTTTTAACACACAAACTCTTATTCAAACTTTTTGTTTGTTTCCTTAAGGAGACTACGGTATAGTCGGATCCCTGAGAAGACAAATAAGGGTATTCTTTGCGATTCCTTAAGGAGACTAGGATATAGTCGGGTCCTTAAGAAGACAAAGAAGGTTATTCTTTGTGATTATTGTAATCAGTTGATTATAGTGGATTAATTCCTTGTGTGTAGGAAAAAATCACCTTGGCGGGTGGACTTAGTAGGTTTGAGCTTCAAGCGAACTAGGATAAAAATACTTGTGTTTTTATCTCTTTGTTATTAACATTTAAGTGGTGTTTTTGAGTTGGTAAAAAGCTTGTGAGTTTAAAACCCAATTCAACCCCTCCCCTCTTTTTGTGGTTTTCACACCTTCAATTGGCATCAGGGCTCCGATTCTGATTGTGATAAAAGATTTATCAACACTTCACCGTGTTCAGTATCGATCCAATTTGTGTGAGAAAAAACAGACGCTGCTAACATTGTTAACAACAATGAAAGAAATAACTACAGTGCAAAACCGCCAATCTTTGATGGTCAGAAATTTGATTATTGGAAAGATAGAATAGAAAGCTTCTTTCTTAGTTACGATGTTGATCTCTGGGATCTTGTAGTCGATGGCTATGTTCACCCAATTAATGTTGAAGGAAATAATATAGCAAGGAGTGCTATGACTGATCAAGAGAAGAAGGATTTCAAAAATCATCATAAGGCTAGAACTATACTGCTAAATGTTATCTCTTATACTGAGTATGAGAAGATAACAAACAAAGATTTTTCCAAATCTTTTTTTGAATCTCTGAGGATGACTCGTGAGGGGAATGCTCAAGTAAAGGAGACAAAGGCCTTGGCCTTAATCCAGATATACGAGGCATTCAGGATGAAGGATGATGAAACAGTTGAGACTGTGTTCTCAAGGTTTCAAATGCTTGTTGCAGGACTGAAAGTTCTGTACAAAGGATACTCTACAGCTGACCGCGTCAAAAAGATAATCAGAAGTCTCCCTAAAAAATGGAGACCTATGGTAACTGATTTGAAGCTGGAAAAAGATCTTAATAGTATTAGTCATGAAGATCTTGTTAGTTCTTTGAGAAGCCACGAGATTGAACCCAAGGAAGATGAACCTCATAAGTAAGGTAAATTTGTTGCTCTAAAGTCCAAGCCTAAAAAGACAAGAGCTTATCAAGATGGGGAAGAATCGGATGCTTCTGATGAAGACTCATAAGATGATGATGAATTGTCTTTGATTTCGAAAAGGGTCAACATACTCTGGAAACTCAAGCAAAATGGGAAAGGAAAGTTCAAAGGATTTAGAAGGACTGTTGGTTATTCTAATTCTTTGTTTGGCCAAAAGAAGAAAGGTGCTGGTAAAGAGGTTACCTATTTTGAGTGCAAGGAGGCGGGACACTACAAAAACGAATTCCTAAGCTGAAAAAGGCCAAAAGACCTAAGAAATTTATTTCTAAAGGCAAGAAGGGGTTGATGGCTACATGGGATGACTCCGAATCCGAACAAATAAGATTCTGACGAAGAACAAGCCAACATTGCATTGATGGCAACATCAGCTGATCTGGAAGGTTTTGAAGAACCAAAAGAAAAGGTGTTATCAGAATCAGAATCAGACTCCAATTCTGAAGAGGTATTTTCTGAACTATCTCGCTCTGATTTAGAATCACGTCTCTTTGAAATACAGTAAAAGTACCAAAGTCTTCAGAATAGATACAAAGACCTTAAACAAGTCTAAGTAGCTGCTTCTGAAACTCGCAGTGAGCTTGAGAAAGATATTTATTCTCTAAATGAAAAAATATTTTCTTTACAAAGTAACAACTCAGCTTTGAAAAGTAAAATTTCAAAACTAGAGGAAGAAATAGTCTCAAAAGCTTCTGGTATTGATTGCATCATTAGATATGAAAGAGCATTCCAGTACTTTCTGGCTAAAAGCATAGATGGAAGAAAAGGTTTATGTTCTAAGATTTGGAACTTAATCCTGGAGGCTTCGTTGGTTTTAGAGGAAACCAGAAAGGAAAGATCATTGGCTCTGGAACCATTGGTTACGGTAAACTTCATTCTATTACTAATGTTATTTTGGTCGATGGTCTGATGCATAACCTATTGTCTACTAGTCAACTTAGTGACAATAGTTATGATATCATCTTTAATCAAAATTCCTATATGGCAGTTAGTCAGAAAGATGGCATAGTCCTCTTTAATAGAGAGAGAAAGAACAACATTTATAAGATCAGACTTTCTGATCTTGAGGATCAAAATGTTTAATGTTTAATGTCTGTTAATGAGGAGCAATGGGTATGGCATAGACGTTTGGGCCATGTTAGCATGAGAAGGATTTCTCAGCTAAATAAGCTTGGATTATTCAAAGACTTACCCAACCAGAAGTTCGCTTCATATACTCTTTATGAAGCATGTCAGAAAGGCAAGTTTTCTAAAACATCTTTCAAAGCGAAAACTGATGTTTCTACCTCTAGACCATTAGAACTTTTGCACTCTGATTTGTTTGGGCCAGTGAAAACTACTTTTATCAATGGTAAGAAGTATGGATTGGTCATCTTTGATGATTATAGTCGTTGGACATGGGTAAAGTTATTAAAACACAAAGATGAGTCACATTATGTGTTCTCTACCTTCTGCTCACTTGTGCAAACAGAAATGAATTGCAAAATAGTCAGAGTCAAAAGTGATCATGGTAGAGAATTTAAAATTTTGATGCAAATGGCATTTCACATGATTTATTTTGTCCTAGAAATCCACAATAAAATGGAGTTGTAGAAAGGAAGAATAGGACTTTGCAAGAAATGGCTCGCACCATGATCCAAGAAACTGATATGACTAAGCATTTCTAGGCAGAAGTAGTTAACATAACTTGCTATATTCAGAACATGATTTCTATTAGACCTATTATAGGTAAGACTCACTATGAATTATGGAAGAACAAAAGGCCAAACATTTCTTTCTTTCATCATTTTGGCTGTGAGTGTTTTATGTTGAACACTAAAGAGAATCTTGGCAAGTTTGACTCTAAAGCACAAAAGTGTTTATTGTTAGGATATTTTGAACGCTCTAAAGGCTATAAAATCTTTAACATTAAAACACGAATTGTTGAAGAATCAATTCATGTTAGATTCAATGATGAGCTTGACCCTGAAAAGTCAAATCTAGTTGAGAAATTTAAATATATGAAGATTAACTTCTCAAAATCTGAAGATAAAGACTCGGAAGGAAAAGTAAAGGATGCTGAAGCAAAAGACTCAGAAGCGACTCAACCAGAAGTCATTGTTGGTTCAAATCATCAGAAGAAGAGTAAATCAAGAGCCTCTTATTTTGAAGAATTGATTCTGGGAGATAAAGACACACCTGTCAGAACTAGATCTTTATTTAAACCTTTTGAAGAGACTCTTTTGGGTTTGGTATCTCTGGTAGAGCCCACATCTATTGATGAAGCTCTTATGGATAATGAATGTATTCTGGCTATGCAAGAGGAACTGAATCAATTCACCAGGAATGATGTCTGGGATCTTGTTCAAAAACCGAAGGGTTTCCATGTTATTGGAACTATATGGGTTTTCAGAAACAAGCTTAATGAGAAGGGTGAAGTTGTCAGAAACAAGGCTCGACTGATAGCACAAGGTTATAGTCAACAAAAAGGTATAGACTATATAGACACCTTTGCTCCAGTTGCCAGATTAGAGTCTATTCATATTTTAATTTCATTTGCACTCAATCATAACATCATCCTTTATCAGATGGATGTTAAAAGTGCATTCTTAAATGGATACAATTTTGAAGAGGTATATATGCACCAACCTCCTGATTTTGAAAGTTCTCAAAATCCTGACTTTGTTTTTAAACCAAAAAAATCGTTATATGGTCTGAAACAAGTTCCTAGAGCTTGGCATGACAGACTAAGTAACTTCCTTTTGGAAAATCATTTTACCATAGGGAAAGTGGATAAAACTCTATTTTGCAAAACCTTTAAGAACGATATAGTTGTGCAAATTTATGTTGATGATATTATTTTTGGTTCTGCTAATACTTTGTTGTGCAAGGATTTTGACAAGTCAATGCAGGAAGAATTTGAAATGAGTCTGATGGGAGAACTCAAGTTCTTTCTGGGAATCCAAATTGATCAACGTTCAGAAGGAACATACATCCATCAGAGCAAATATACAAGGGAACTTTTGAAGAAGTTTAACTTGTCAGAATGCAAGCAAGCAAAGACTCCAATGCATCCTACATGTATTCTGGAGAAAGAAGAGGTAAGCAGTAAGGTAAATCAGAAGCTTTTTAGAGGTATGATAGGCTCTCTCCTTTACCTAACCACTTTTGCCCTTATGTCTATATTGAACACAAGGCATAGACCGTGTCATCCTTGTCCAGTTCAATATTGGGCCCATAGACATTTATCCTGTTACGCAGGATGGGCAAATTCCATCTAGGTCACTCATGTCCCTTAGCACGCTTCGTGGAGTACCCATCAACTGTCTTTATGGTCATCCAATTACGGACAACGTTTGATCAGCAATAAGGCACTCGACTCTACATCTAGGATCCATAGTGGTTTCAGGTCGAAGGGTGGTATACACCATTATCACCATGAGAATAACTTATGACACCTTGCATAACATTCTATATAGTATTCTCATAGCGGGTCAATCCAGTATAAATATTACTCTTAATATTCATACATATGTTTAAGACTTGATAACTCTTTATCCATGATCCATGCATCTGATAGCTGTTTATTTTCTGTATTTTCTGTATTAATACGATTAAAAGACAGAATGAATCAAAGAATAAATGAGTAATTAAATTGAGATTGATCAAGTTATATATATGATATAAGTAATCCTGATGCAAAATACGGTATATATGATATACTGTTTCTGTTTCATTCATTCAAACACTTAATGGTTGTTTTCCTTTGAGCGATCAATGGTCGTTTGCTTCTTGATCCGACATTAGTATGGTGAAGCAATGACCTGTTGATCAAACATACTAAATCAACAATCGAGATGTGTTTGACGGTCTGAAATTGGTGCGTTAGGGTTAATGACGGCACAAGGGTTGTGTTGTCAAAGAGTTATGCATTAGGGTTAATGACGGCACAAGGGTTGTGTTGTCAAAGAGTTATGCATTAGGGTTAATGACGGCACAAGGGTTGTGTTGTCAAAGAGTTATGCGATTAGGGTTGTGACTGTGCAAGAGTTGTGCTTTAAAGTATCAAGTGTTGATGCGAAAAACAACGTCGATTTCAAATGAATTGTTCATTAAAATTTTCGGCCAAGGGCGCGGACCCCCAGCTAACTCTGCGTAGTGTGACCGGTCGCCGAAATTTAATTTAGTTTTAATTAATTAAAAGAATTAAAATTAATAATAATAATAATGTGTTTATTATTATTGTCTTGTGGTGATCGGTTATGGCCTTAGTTTTCCTTTATTTTGTTTTGGATTTTTAAAATACGACCTGCGTGTCGTGCCTCTATTTTAATCTCTTAATGTAGCTTCTTTTCTCATCTCACTCCCTCGTATGTAAAACGAGTTTCTTTTATGTAATGTAATGTTATGAAGAAAGAGAAGAATTCAATATCAAAGGAGGACAACCTTGAAGATCTTGCTCGGAGAAGCTTAGATCGTTATTAGGTTAACTTAGGTTCTCTCATTGGCTTGGGAGAACAATTGCGCTAGGGGCCATAACTGTTTCATTATGTATGTATGTTGATGCATGTGAGAGACGATTTATATGATAAATAAGTCGGTAAGATCAGAATAATTGCAAATTCTCTCAAATTAAATATTAAGTTTATGCTTTCCAAGTTTTAGCACTCATCAAGACTAGTATCGGATAATGTAGGTTTCGCCTACGCGAGGTGCATGCTCTATATTAGTAAGGTGCGATGGGATAATTGTAATATCCAATTGTTAAAACAATGGGTCAAACTTAACTAAACAAATTATAATAAGATTATATATGTTTAGAAGCAAGAGTTGGAAATGATCCATGTGATGGATTGGAATAAGGAGTTATTCACCCAACTAAAATATTCGAGAGTTGTATTAGATACAATTGGAAGGAGTTCCTACCTAAATAACCTAGTTTTGTGTAATCTGCCTACGCGGACTTAAAACAAAGTGAAATATGGATCTCGACCCACTAGAAAATCTTCCAACGCGATTTTCCGAATCAAGTGGTGAGGGTCATTTGTTTTGAGTAAAATAGTGGAAGCATATTTAATTAAAGGCCTAATTAAATATGTTATTGATACTTATATTTTCATTATTTTCATGTAGATTACCATGACAACAAACACCTCTAACAACATTTTGCGATCAATCCTTGACAAGGAAAAATTGTCTGGGACAAATTTTCTGGATTGGCACCGAAATCTAAGGATTGTCCTCAAACATGATAGAAAGTTGTACGTCTTGGAGAAACCTGTTCCTGAAGAGGAACCTCCTAGTTCTGCACCTAAGGCAGAAAGAGATGCTTATAAGAAGCATGTCGATGATGCCAATGAAATTGTTTGTCTCATGCTAGCTACCATGAACTCAGAGTTACAAAAGCAACATTAGAACATGGCAGCGTTCGATATGATCGAACACCTGAAGATGCTCTATCAAGAGAAAGCAAGGCATGAAAGGTTTGAAGTTTCAAAAGCCCTTTTTCAAGGAAAGTTAGCTGAGGGAGCCCCTGTAGGTCCCCATGTGCTCAAGATGATTGGGTATGTGGAAAATCTTGAGAGGTTGGGTTTTCCCCTCGGAAAGGAACTTGCGACTGATTTGATCTTGCAATCGTTGCCAGATAGATTCAGTCAATTTGTCCTAAATTTCAATATGAATGATATGGACAAATCTCTTCCTGAACTGCTAGCCATGTTAAGAACTGCTGAGCAGAATCTGAAGTCAAAAGGGAAGTCCATTCTGATGATCGGAAATGGAAAGAGACAGAACAAAAGGCCCACCAAGCAGGGTGATAAAGGGAAAGGCAAGGAAGTTGCCAAACCCAAACCCATTGTTGCTGCTATGAAGCCTAGTGGAGGCATAGCAAAAGAAGGCACCTGCTTCCATTGCGGTAAGATCGGACACTGGAAGAGAAACTGCCCAAAGTACCTGGAAGATAAGAAGAATGGAGTAGAGACTTCAACTTCAGGTATTTTTGTTATTGAAATTAATTTATCTACTTCTGCATCATGGGTATTAGATACTGGATGCGGTTCTCACATTTGTACCAATGTGCAGGGACTAAAAAGGAGTGGAGATTTGGCAAAAGGTGAAGTCGACCTATGAGTTGGCAATGGAGCAAAGGTTGCTACTTTAGCCGTAGGAACTTATGTATTGACTTTACCTAGTGGTTTAATAATTCAGTTAGAGTACTGTTATTATGTACCTACAATTAGCAGGAATATTATTTCCGTTTCTTGTTTGGACAAGTTTGGTTTTTCATTTATAATAAAGAACAATTGTTGCTCAATTTATTTGAATGATATATTCTATGCTACTGCACAAATGAACAATGGACTATATGTCCTTGATCTTGAAATGCCTATTTATAACATTAATACTAAAAGGATGAAACCTAATGAGTTAAATCCAACTTACCTTTGGCATTGTCGATTAGGCCACATAAATGAGAAACGGATTTCCAAACTCTATAAAGATAGACTGTTGGACTCTTTTGATTATGAATCATATGAGATATGTAGATCTTGTTTAATTGGAAAGATGACAAAGTCTCCATTCACAGGAAAAGGTGAAAGAGCTAATGATCTTTTGGCCCTCATACATACTGATGTATGTGGACCACTGAACATACCAGCCAGAGGAGGTTTTCAGTACTTCATCACATTTACTGATGATTTCAGTAGATATGGTTATGTGGATTTAATGAAACATAAATCAGAGTCCTTTGAAAAGTTCAAGGAATTCAAGAATGAAGTACAAAACCGACTAGGTAAGAATATTAAAACTCTTCGATCAGATCGAGGTGGTGAGTATTTAAGCCTAGAGTTTGATGACCATCTGAAAGAGTGTGGGATCCTATCCCAACTTACTCCTCCTGGAACACCCCAATGGAATGGTGTATCTGAGAGAAGAAATCGAACCCTGTTAGACATGGTCCGATCCATGATGAGTCACGCCGATCTTCCAAACTCCTTTTGGGGACATGCACTATTGACAGCAGCTTACACACTTAATCGTGTTCCATCCAAAAAGGTTGAGAAGACACCATATGAGATATGGAGTGGTAAGAAACCACATATGTCTTACATGAAGATTTCGGGTTGCGAAGTTTATGTGAAATGACAAATTTCAACTAAGCTTGAGCCCAAATCTGACAAATGCTTATTTGTGGGGTATCCTAAAGAAACAAGAGGGTATTACTTCTAAAATCCTTATGAGGGCAAAGTGTTTGTCGCTCGAACTGGAGTTTTCCTAGAAAAGGATTTTATTTCCAAAGGAATTAGTGGGATGAAAGTAGAGCTTGAAGAAATTCAAGAATCACAAAGCATCGATACACCTATGGAGGAATTAGAGCAGGAAACACAAGTAGTTGTGGAAGAGCAACCTGCTCAAGTAGAACAAGACCAGCGTAGGTCAAGCAGGATACGTCACCAACCTGAGAGATATGGATATCTCATAACTGATCAAGGTGATGTATTACTCATGGATCAAGATGAGCATGTGACCTACCAAGAGGCCATAACTGGTCCCGAGTCTGAGAAGTGGCTAGAAGCCATGAAATCTGAAATGGATTCCATGTACACAAACCAAGTTTGGACCTTGGTAGAGCCTCCTATAGGAGTTAACCCTATAGGATGCAAGTGGGTCTTCAAAAAGAAGACTGACATGGATGGTAAGGTACATACCTATAAGGCAAGACTTGTTGCAAAAGGATATAAACAAATTCATGGGGTTGATTATGATGAAACCTTTTCACCAGTTGCAATGCTTAAATCTATTCGGATTTTACTTGCTATCGCTGCATATCATGATTATGAAATATGGCAGATGGATGTCAAAACTGCTTTCCTTAATGGGAATCTTCTTGAGGATGTGTACATGACACAACCTGAAGGATTTAACATACCAGAAGAAGCCCAAAAGATATGTAAGTTACAAAGATCAATCTATGGATTGAAGCAAGCTTCCAGAAGCTGGAATCTTCATTTTGATGAAACGGTAAAACAATATGGATTCATTAAGAACGAAGATGAGCCTTGTGTCTACAAGAAGGTTAGTAGGAGCATGATCGTTTTCCTGGTATTATATGTAGATGACATATTACTCATTGGAAACGATGTCCCTACCCTGTAACAAGTAAAGTCTTGGTTGAGGAAATGCTTTTCTATGAAGGACCTAGGTGAAGCAGCCTATATATTAGGAATCAGAATCTATAGAGATAGATCACAAAAACTGCTTGGCCTAAGTCAGAGTACGTACATAGACAAAGTGCTGAGACGCTTTAATATGCATGATTCCAAGAAAGGATTCATACTGTCATACGGTGAACTGACTTTGTGTGTTTTTGCTTTGGAAAGCAAATGTCGCGGATAGCAAGAGTCGCCCCCGACTTTTCTTTTATCCAATAAGGAAAGGTGGAAAAGAACAGGAAAGACCTTAATTAGATTTTGGGTTCGGGAGGTACATTATACAAAGGGAAGGTGTTAGCACCCTTTGTATCCATGGTTATCCATGGGCTCTTAATTGCTTGATCACTTATGTTTGTCTGAAAAAGGTGTTTGTGAATTGCTTAAAAATGTTTTGAAAAGAGAGTTTAACTTTGTAATGATTCTTGTACGAATGTATACAAAGTATTTATCTCGTTTAATTTTGAAAGCGGTTTAGAAAAATATAACTTGGCAATGATTCTAGTACGAATGTATACCAAGTGGTGATTTTCTAGTAATTGCAAAGTGTGAGGTATGAAAAATATTTTAGGTTGTGAGCCAGCAATTAAGAGTTATACCTACCCAAGGTCTTTATGGGCATTTCCTATCCTTATGAGGGTAAAACTGTCCTTACTATTGGGAAGTAAGTAGTCTTATCCCTTTGGATGTAAAGGGACATCGTAGGGTCATCGTTTGGTCATTGAAGACAACATTTGTAAGGATACCTTAGCATTCGAAGGGACGATCATCATTTAACCGTAGGCTACAACGAAGGGTCATCGAGGGGCAAAACCATATATTCGCAGGCAACATCCGAGGGACTATGATTTATTTTATAGGGACATGATGATTTAACCGAAGGGTCTTTGCTAAGTGTATCCCTACATTCGCGGGGCATGACCGTAATACCGTAATATCGTAAGGCAACAAAGAGAGGTCCAAGATCACATATTCAAAGGCAATATTTTACAATCGATTAGGTAGTTGTAATCAATTAGGTAATTAGGTCCATATTAATTAAGTAATTAGGAGGAATCTCCACATTAAAATCAATTAAGTAAATAGGATGAATCTCCACATTAAAATCAATTAAGTAAATAGGATGAATCTCCACATTAAAATCAATTAAGTAAATAGGATGAATCTCCACAAGGGCATCCCACAAATAAAGTGGGATACCTAGCAAGCTATCTTCTTCGGGAGTATATGAGTCCTTACAATATTCAGCAAACAGGTCAGAATACCAAATGGGGTGCAATCGAGGATTACACCGCAAAACAAACACAGCAGTAGGAATGTCAGGCAAAATTACGCATGATTAAAATAGAACAGATCAGATAAGCATAGAACAGAACCGCCAAAATATTAGCGACTGTCACGTTCGCCTCTGCCTCGCCTAACGAAGGCTTAGCGAATACTCGCTACATGCTCGCTTAGCGATGTGCTAGCGAGCGGCTGCTGGTTTTGAATTTCAGAACAGTACGATCTCAGCATGCTGCACGCCCTATGGCATTCAATTACAGAAATAACATGGTCCAACATTCAGGATATTCAGGCACATTTAAACTCACATGCAAACTCTAATTACGTATCCAGAAATTTAATCATGATGCATTATGTAGTGAGATAGTACAGATTGGAAGCATAAAACAGTAGTGATGCGCAAACCTGTTTGCAATTGAATTGCAACGTTGAATTGGCAGGTCACTTTTAGTATCGGATTGAGTTGGGCGGAGGTAAACTTTGTGCCGATGAGTTGCCTTCAGGGTTTCCTTTAGGGTTGCTCTGAATTCTCTTGGGTAGCCTCCAAGGTTTGATTGCTAGGGTTCCGGTTCGTCTCCTTCTCCCCTCTTTCTGACTGAAATGTTGGTATTTATAATGGTTTGTTGTGACCTAATGGGCTCAGAATGAAGCCCAGAATTTTCTGGTATTCGCAAGCTTCGCTAGGCGAGTATTGTAGCGAAGGGTTCGCTAGGCGAAGGAGTTGCTCGCCTAGCGAGCATGCCAGTTTGGGGCATTTTCTGGATTTGGCTATCTGCGAGCTGGGTCTTGGTTCCTTTAAGGTCAATGCCTTGCAAAATTAACGGGTAAATTTTGGGGTATGACAGCTTCCCCTGTTCAATATTCTTGAACCGAGAGAGTTAGAATGGTGTGTACGCCATTCGTGATCTGGAGGTGGAAGATTATTGAACACTAGAATGCCCCAAAAACTTGCACTTGTTAATCTAAAGTTGGTCTTTATGGAGATGGGCTTAAAGATGCCATCCAGGAAGTTTGATGATGAGAGCTTCAGAGTGCGTCGTACATTAGACGATATCTGAAGACATGGGTGTCATACCGGGTCATTCGCTAGACCGTATCGTGAGTCCTCAATTATGCTGTCGACTTCGCTGGGGAGTCAGAGTGTGTTATACGCTGCTGGGGATAAGGGATCAGAATGGATCATACGCTAGACCGTATCTGAATAGCAGAGTGAGTTGTTCATTAGGCGGATGACTTTGCTGGGGAGGAAAGATCAGAATGGATCGTACGCTAGATCGTATCTAAGTTGCGGAATGAGCCGTTCGTTAGGCTGTATCTGACAAAGGTAGAATCAGAATGGATCGTACGCTAGATCATATCTGAGTTGAAGATCCAAATGGGTCGTACGTTAGACCGTATTGGAGTTGCAGAATGAGTCGTACGTTAGGCTGTATCTGAAGAAGAAAGTAGTCATACGCTAGACTACACCCCGGGATGTACCGTACGCTGGGCAGCATCTGAGGATTTGAAGGTCCAACTGGGTCGTACATTAGACCGTATTGGAGTAGTTGAAGGTCAGAATGGATCGTACATTAGATCGTATCTGAGTTGAAAGAGTCGTATGTTGAGCTGAATCAGAATGAACCGTACGCTAGGCTATATCTGATAGTATTTGTATATGTTGTATGTGCAATGAATATCTGGGGTGGGCTTAAAGATGCCACCATGGGGCGGATATCAGAGTGCTTTCCAGAGTGAATGCTCATATGGATTGTATCTGAGAGATGTAGTTGAATCTTAAATGTAATTGATAAAGATGTCCGTCTGGATGGACCTCTGTTTTGACTGTATCAGGAGGATAATTAACTTGAAAAATAAAGTTAGCTTCATGCTACGTCATGATGCATGAGATGTTTTATGCTTATGAAAATGAATGTGAACAATGTATGCATGCGTATGCTGTGAAATGATGTAATGAATGAATTATGCATCTGAAAAGTTTTTCCTGGCGACTCCCTGGGGAAAATAAATCCCCATCTTCTGGTTGGAGATGCTTGTATTGATGACCCTTTCTTAGCTGGGGATACTTGATTTCTGTCTGGTGGTAGAGATATTCAACAGAGTCTGGCTGGGGGATGGAGGGGATGATCCGTCTGTCTAGCGATGCCAACCTCTTCTGGGAAATAGCTGTTTTTCTTGGGGAATGGAATTAGCAACCGGATTCATTGGAACGCATGGTTAGACCTTCTCCTCGATCCTGAAGTCTCTTGTAATTGCTATTTCCGTTTTATGCATGTATTTTTGACAAACATCGATCATATTCAAATGCATATATCAATTCAAATTAAATCAATGGACGTTTATGCAAGCCAAACAGAAAAAGTAAAACAAAAGCATTTTTTTTTGGAAACAAAATTGTATTGATTTTGAAAGAGGGCTTATAAACAGGCAATTTGTGTACAAAGAGACAGAAATCCTAGTAAGAGGAAATTGTCAAGAACATAAAGAAAAAGCTATGAAGGAAAAGTCCTATCGATTTTAATTCTGCTACTGTCATTATGTCTTCAAGCATCTCATCTCCTGTTGTCGGATAGAAGTGATTGGCTTGTTCAGTCCCTTTGGCTTGGGTAATGCTGACTGAGAACGGGACATAGTCATACGCTTTTAATCCCTAATTTTTGCCTGGACCGCCTTTTCAGGTTTTCAGTCCACCAGGATACCCTTTTTTGCCCAAGCCGCCTTTTCAGGTTTTCGACTTGCCGGGTGTACATTTATATGTTTATCCCTAATTTTTGCCCGAACCCTTTTGGTTCGCCGGGATGCCCTTACTTTTGCCTAGATACGTCGACCTAGTGGGTCTCTTTTATGCGTAGTATTTTTTTGACTATGTCTGCGTTCACGGGATGCGGGAAGTCTTCGCTGTCCATCGTAGCAAGTATCATGGCTCCACCAGAGAATACCTTCTTAACTACAAATGGCCCTTCGTATGTGGGAGTCCATTTGCCCCTGGGATCACTTTGTGGTAGAATGATACGCTTGATCACCAAGTCGCCAATTTGATACACCCGTCTCTTGACCTTTTTGTTGAATGCCTGGGTCATGCGCTTCTGATATATCTGCCCATGACAAACAGCCGTAAGTCTCTTTTCATCAATCAAATTTATCTGATCGAGTCGAGTTTGGATCCATTCATCCTCGTCTAAACCTGTCTCTTTCATGATTCTTAGAGAGGGAATCTGAACTTCCACCGGTAAGACGGCTTCCATTCCGTAGACTAAAGAGAAGGGAGTTGCCCCCGTCGAAGTGCGTACTGAAGTGCGATAACCATGAAGAGCAAATGGTAACATTTCATGCCAGTCTTTGTACGTCACTGTCATCTTTTGTATAATCTTCTTAATATTCTTATTAGCAGCCTCCACGGCGCCGTTCATCTTTGGCCGGTACGGAGAAGAGTTATGGTGTTTTATTTTGAACTGCGTGCAGAGTTCAGTAATCATCTTGTTGTTCAAATTAGTGCCATTGTCAGTGATAACTCTTTCAGGAATGCCGTATCGACAAATGAGATTATTCTTGATGAATCGTGCCACCACATTCTTGGTGACAGAAGCAAATGAGGCTGCCTCTACCCACTTTGTAAAGTAATCAATGGCAACAAGGATGAAACGATGTCCGTTGGAAGCAGTAGGTTTAATCTCTCCAATCATATCAATGCCCCACATTGCAAAAGGCCAAGGGGCTGTCAACACATTTAATGGAGCAGGAGGCACATGTACTTTGTCCGCATAAATCTGGCACTTGTGACAAGTTCTGGAGTGCTGGTGGCAATCAGCTTCCATGGTAGACCAATAATACCCTGATCTCAGAATCTTCTTGGCCATTGTATGCCCACTAGAGTGAGTCCCAAAAATACCGCCATGCATGTCTCCCATAATCTTTTCTGCTTCCTTTTTATCCACACAACGAAGCAAAGTCGAATCATGATTACGTTTGTATAATATTCCATTACTCAAAAAGAATTTAGCGGAGAACTTCCTCAGGAATTTTCTGTCATTGATGGACGCCCCTTCAGGGTATTCCTGAGCTTCTAAATATCTTTTTACTTCGTGGAACCAAGGTTTCTCTTCTAGTTCAGCAGCGTTAAGTTCATAACAATATGCTGGTTCATCTAGTCGTTCAATGGTGATCCTGGGAGCTTCATTGTCCCATCTGACTCTGAACATAGATGACATGGTGGCCAAGGCGTCTGCCAACTGATTCTCCTCTCGTGGAATATGTTCGAATGTAATCTCTTCAAAGTATGAGATTAATGTCAACACCCGCTCTCGATAAGGGATGAGATTCCGATGTTTAGTGTCCCATGCTCCTTTGATCTGACTGATTACTAATGCTGAGTCTCCGTACACGCTCAAAAACTTGATTTGCAGGTCTATAGCAGCTCTGAGTCCCAAAATACATGCTTCATACTCGGCCATATTGTTGGTACAATCGAAACATAGTCTAGCAGTGAAAGGCGTATGACAACCCTTGGGGGAAATGATTACAACACCAACACCATTGCCCAATGCATTAGAAGATCCATCAAAAACCATAGTCCATCGGGATCCCGGTTCGGGTCCTTCATCCGATCCAGGTTCTTCATAATCAGTAACGAGCATGACATCCTCATCTGGGAACTCAAAATTCATGGATTGGTAATCATCCACTGCTTGATGAGCCAAATGATCGGCTAGCACGCTTCCTTTGATTGCTTTCTGGGTAGTATACTGGATATCATACTCTGTTAAAATCATCTACCATCTCGCTATTCTTCCGGAGAGGGCAGGTTTCTCAAATATGTATTTGATGGGATCCATCTTAGAAATCAACAAAGTGGTATGATTCAACATATACTGTCTTAGTCGGCGAGCAGCCCAGGCCAAAGCACAGCAAGTTCTCTCGAGCAGTGAGTATCTTGTTTCACAGTCGGTAAACTTTTTGCTAAGGTAGTATATGGCATGCTCTTTTCGACCAGACTCGTCATGTTGCCCCAACACACACCCCATTGAATTTTCTAACACGGTCAAATACATGATTAGAGGTCTTCCTTCAACTGGTGGCATCAGAATTGGAGGTTCTTGGAGATACTTCTTGATTTTGTCAAAAGCTTCTTGACATTCGTCATTCCATATCATCTCTTGATTTTTCCTCAGTAGTTTGAAGATGGGTTTGCAGGTAGCAGTTAAATGGGAGATAAACCGGGCGATGTAATTCAAACGTCCCAAGAAACCTCTGACTTCCTTATCTGTACGGGGCACTGGCATTTCTTGAATAGCTCTCGCCTTAGCCGGGTCGACCTCAATTCCTTTACCACTGACGATAAATCCCAAGAGTTTACCGGATCTTACTCCAAAGGTGCATTTGTTCGGGTTCAATCTCAGCTTATATTTCTTCAACCTCTCAAACAATTTGTACAAATGATCGAGATGTTCTTCTTCAGTATGAGATCTGGCTATCATGTCATCCACATATACTTCTATTTCATGATGAATCATATCATGGAACAAAACCACCATAGCACGCTGGTACGTTGCCCCAGCATTCTTTAAACCGAATGGCATTACTTTGTAACAGAAAGTGCCCCATTGCGTCACAAACGTAGTTTTCTCCATGTCTTCAGGTGCCATCTTAATCTGGTTATAACCCGAGAATCCATCCATGAAGGAGAATACTTTGTGTTGAGCGGTGTTATCTACCAGAACATCGATGTGCGGGAGTGGAAAGTCATCTTTGGGACTCGCTTTATTCAGATCTCTGTAATCGACGCACATTCGCACCTTACCATCCTTCTTCGGTACCGGTACCACATTAGCAACCCATTAAGGATAAGAAGTAACGGCTAGAAAACCGGCATTAAATTGTTTCATGACTTCGGCTTTGATTTTCTCGGACATTTCAGGACGCATGCGACGAACCTTTTGCTTAACAGGATGACAATCTTCCTTCATTGGCAAACGATGCACTACTATATCAATATCCAGTCCTGGCATGTCTTCATACGACCAAGCAAAAATCTCCATATAGTCATGTAACATCTGAATCAATCTTTCCTTGACACTGTCTCCCAAGCCTGCTCCTATTTTGACTTCTTTTTTGTCCACTTCAGTACCCAGGTTTATAATTTCGATTGACTCTTCATGCGGCCGTATGGTCTTTTCTTCTTGCAGTACCAGCCTGGCAAGTTCTCCAGGTACTTCACAATCTTCCTCACTTCCATCCTCGGCTTGGTAGATCGGATTTTCAAAGTCATAGTGAACAGTAGTAGAACTATTATCAACAGGATCCAGAGTGGGTATGGATCTACAATTCGTTACGTGAGTGTGTGTAAGAAAACATAGCTCTTTCGGAAGATGACAGGAAAGATAAAGAGCGCAATATTTGAATGCAAAAAGTCCATTGATTTATTGAATGTGAATATGCTTATGAAAATGACAAAACCCTTAACAAATTAGCTATTGTGCCTCGGGCATAGACACAATGCTTTAAGAAGTTCAATTGTAAAAACTAAAAAAATTGCAACACTAGAATAGACAATAACAATTACTCCTGACTAAAGGAAATCGGGATAGTGTCTTCAGCCTTCCAATTATTGAGTCCGTCACCAATTGTTGGGAAAATCCAGCTATCCAGGTCGCAATCGCTATCAGCATCTACTACAGCATTAATTTGATCTTTGACCATCTTTTCAGAGTTAAAACCCATACCAAACTTGTCAGACTTGTATGGTACGTTGATCAGTTGACCCCAACCAGTGCGACCACCATTTTCAACCACGGCTTGAGCATCTTTCAGAGAAATCATGGCAGGAGAAGCACGAATAGCCTTGGGCACAAGGGGAGTTGGCTTAAGGACGGGACTGGGCGGAGGAACCACTTCAAATGACTGAGAAGGAGTCTCAAAGAATTCACCATCCATCTCGACGTATCTGAAGGCCTGCACACTACTGGCAATATACTCTTCTTCTCCACACACAGTGACAATCTTACCCTCTATTGGGTACTTCAGCTTTTGATGGAGAGATGAAGCTACGACACTTGCCCCATGAATCCAAGGGCGTCCCAACAAGCATGAATAGGCAGGACGGATGTTCATCACATGAAAGGTAGTGTTGAAGACTTGAGGTCCTATCTTGATAGGGAGAACCACTTCACCATAGACAACACTTTTTGCACCGTCGTACGCACGCACCACAATATCACTAGGTTTCAATTCGATGCTCTTACAGTCAAGCTTATCGAGTACAGCTTTTGGTAGCACATTCAAAGAAGGGCCATTATCGATCAACACATGAGCCAAGGTGATCCCCTTACACTCAATGGAGATGTGCAGAGCTTTGTTATGATTCTTTCCTGCTGGTGTCAGATCAGCATCGGAAAAGCCTAGGCCATTGTCAACAGTCAGGTTAGCAACATAGTTTTCGAACTGATCGACGGATGTCTCCTGAGGTACATGAGCAGTCTTCAGGAATTTTATCAATGCATTGGCATGAGATTCAGAAGATAACAACAAGGATAACATCGAGATCTTAGATGGAGTATGCCCCAGCTGTTCTACCACATCAAAATCACTCTTACGGATGATTTTCAGCATTTCTTCCATCTCCTGCTTGGCAACATCTTCAGTAGTAACTTCGACCGGTGTCTTTGACTGAGAAGGGTTGACTGGTTCCTTGCCTCGAGTTTCAGGGGCGGGAGGTGAGATTTCTGGAGAGAAGATCCTTCCACTTCGAGTAACTTTACTAGTCCCAACAATGTCATTAGGATTAGCAGAATTACCAACTTGCTTTACACCATGGATGTAAACATCACCTCCATAATTCCACGGAATGGCTTTGTTGGAGGGATACGGTACTGGGCCAGGTGCAGTAATGATTAGGGGAGCTACCTTGGGCTCAGCAGTAATCTTCACAGGCACTCTAGTAGCGGTAATCTTCACTGGAACTTTGGACCTAGCAATCACAGATATTTCTTCAGTAGGGTTTTCCACCTTAGGAACCTTTTCGAAGAGAATTGTGCGATCATCCATCAGCCGTTGAATACCATTCCTAAACTTCAAGCACTCGTTGGGTCGGAGCATACAGCGATCGCAATTTTCAGCACAACCTGGAAATAAACCAGCTTGCAATAAATTCTTCTTGATGATCAGGAGAGGAGATGTTAAATCAGCTACATTAGAAATGTGAGAATTGTCATCCACAGCATTAACAGTCTTGTCATGGTTAGGCATAGGTGCAGTGATGACATTAGGAGTCCCTGGAGGATCGAATTCAATTTCACCGGCGTCGATCATATCCTGAATCTTATTCTTCAACGACCAACAATCGTTTGTATCATGCTCGGGGCTATCGGAGTGATATGCACACCTGGCATTGGGATTATAACGAGAAGAAGTAGTGTTGGGATTCGTAGGAGGATCTCTGAGGGTAATCAAATTTGCTTTTAGCATACCCTGCAGTGCCTGTGCTAAAGTCATATTGATCTTGGTAAACTGCCTTCTTGGTCTGTCTTGTCTGTGCTGGAAGTTTTGAGATGGCGGTGCTGCAATCGTAACTGCTCCAATGGTATGGTCACGATTTTTCTTGTTACGACTCTTTTGACCGTACACAGCATTTGATTCGTTCCTCCCCTGGTAGGACCTTTTGGTGCTTGCAGAGGTAGTCGCCTGTATCTTTCCACTTCGAATGCCGCTTTCAACACGTTCACCTGTCAGTATAAGTTCAGTGAAACCCGATGAAGAACTTCCCAGTAGATGGCTGTAGAACGGGCCAGTCAATGTACTCATGAACATGTCCACTAATTCTCGATCAGTCATAGGGGGTTTGACTCTGCTAGCCAAATCTCTCCATTTTTGAGCATACTCTTTGAAGCTTTCTTTAGATCCCATAGTCATATTCTGCAACCGTAGCCGAGTAGGCGCCAATTCAGAATTATACTGGTAGTGTTTGTAGAAAGCTGTCGCTAAATCAGTCCAGGTGCGGATGCTAGAGCTTTCGAGCTGATAATACCATTCCAACTGTGTGCCAGATAGACTCTCTTGGAAGAAATGGATCCATAGCTTCCTATCAGTGGTATACGGCTGAATCTTTCTCACATAAGCTCTCAGATGCATCTGAGGACAAGACGCACCATCGTACTTAGTGAAAGTGGGGATCTTGAATTTGCGAGGAATGACCACATCAGAGACTAGTCCCAAGCTTTCGAAATCCAGATCGGGCGCCTTCTGACCCTCCATAGCTAGCATACGTTCTTCCAGCAACTTGTACTTGCCATCGCTTGGAGAGTACTGTTCATTCTCATAATCTTCATCGTCGTCCTCAGAGTTGAAGAGATCAACATCCTCCTCTCCTGAATCATTTTCTGTCTCCTCTTCTTGATCCTTCGAAAGTCTAATCTTGACTCCTGCAACCTGTCCTTTACGCCTTCTTCCCGGGTTAATGTAACTCACAAGTTTCTGGTCTTTCTTCTTCTCGAGCAAGAGAGCCTTCAGTTCTTCCTGCCCCTTGGATAAGCTCAGCATCATCTCCTGGAATTGAGCATTTTGAGCCTGGAGATCTTTGACAGTTTGTTCGAGGGCCATTTTTCTGTTTAGAAGGAAGACCGTGAGAATATTGATCTTTTAGGATACATGTTATGCAATGTTATGTTATGCTATGCAATGTATGAAATGCTTTCAAGGACTCCTGGAATTTAACTTTGCGTGAACCACCAAAAAGAGGGAAACTTTTATTAATAATTTCTTTAATCAATGTTCATTACAAAAAGGACATAATGAAAATACAATGAAAGCTCAAGTCTCCCAGGGACGGCTTCTTTTTGGGCGAAGATATGCATTGAGTCTTCGTTCCTCATTAAGCTGGCTGGTGAGCTCTAACACTTTCTTCCTTTCTGCAACGAACTGAGTCTCAAAAGTATCCCTTTCCTCTCTCAACTGGATCTAGGATCTCTTTAATTCTTCCACATCGGTAGGCATATCTGGATAAGGAATGATCTGAGGAGTACCTCCTTCAATTTCTGGTTCAACAATCAGTGGTCCGACTGCAAGGTATGGCATGACCAATGCACGAGCTCTGGCGCGTACCCATCTGAGATAAGGCTCCATAGGAATAAAGTTTTTCTGTCCTAAAGTGCTTCTTTTCACCATGCCCCAGGCTCGTACAAATCTTTGACGGAGACCTTGGGAATCGTTGTCATAGTCAAACACAGTGCCTTGAAGAATTATTTCATGTGGACCATCTCTTCGAGCATAACCAAACTGACGCAGGGCTAAAGCTGGATTGTAAGTAATACCCCCTCTTATCCCCAGGAGTGGCACGTTAGAGAATTCTCCACAATGGTTAATGATGATAACATTTCCTTCGAGATGAGGACACCAACGGATGTCTGAATGGGAGAGCGACATTATCCTTTGAGACCATTTCAAATTTTGCTCATTCTTCAAAACTGATTGAGGAAGGTGCGAAATAAACCACCTAGACAATAAAGGTATGCAGCACATGAGAGTCCCTTGCCTTTTCATAGTACGGGTGTGAAGGGAATGCAAAATGTCTCCAAGCAAGGTAGGCACAGGGTTATGAGTGAGAAATATCTTAATAGCATTCCTATCTACGAATTGGTCTGGATTAGGAAATAACACCAAACCATAGATTAGTAATGCTAGAACGTCTTCGAAAGCATGGACATTCATCACCTTTAAGAATTCTCGGGCCTTATTTATCAGAAACTTGGCAAGTAAACCCTTAACTCCACTTCTTGTTACCCAATTGGTTTCAATATCGGATTTTGTCATGTGTAAAGCCGCGGCAACTTCCTCAGACTTCGGAATCTTTTCTAAACCACTGAAAGGTGTTTGATCAAGGATAGGTATCCCAAGCATCCTGGAGAATTCTTCTAATGTGGGTACCAACTGATAATCTGGGAAGGTGAAGCAATGATGTTTAGGATCGAAGAACTGGAATAGAACTCTCATCATATCTTCTTTGAAACCAGTGGTAACCAAACTGAGGATAGAACCATGTCTCTTGATGAACTGAGTCTGATCAGGAAGTTCTGACACTAAATCCTTTAGTTGAGGAGAGATCGCTACAAGATTGATCCGGATGGTCTTCCTGGAAGCCATAACCTGTTTAATAGAGCAAAGCTAAATCCCTAAGTCCTTGAAATGGTTAGTACAATGTTATGATGCTATGATGTTATGATGTTATGATGTTATGAATAACAAGCACAAACAAGTCACACAACAATCATTCCTAGGTTTTAAGGCTTGCATGAGTTCCATAGGTAAGTACCCTCCCCACTGAAGTTTGGTTGGTTCAACCTGTCCTAGAATAGTAACCGGGTTCTAGAAGGATCTCAAATCATTGACCTTTCCTTAAGTCCACTTCAGTGCAACACCAAGTGGTTGACCAAAGCTTCCCAAAGTCCAATCTCAAAGAGTGTAGTATCGAGTCTCAACCAACCCAGTCGGAACCGAAGTCAGTTATCTCACTACTTTCTAATGGCTAGGATGAGTCAATTAGGGTTCTAAAGGTCTGGTTAATGCTTTGATGACACCACGCGGAAGCCAAATTTTTCCTCAAGTAAACATGAGGAACATCAGGACATCCAAAGTGTCACATTAACCGTAGCCATCATTTTGACCATTCCAGTATACGCCGGATAGTCGCGATGATCCTTTGCTACTTACCTAAGGTACACTAGATCCGGGTGTAGGATCTTTCACTCAAGCATAAAATACCCAAGCAATCCCTTAAAAGTAAATCAGACAATTTGAATAAGTGATATTGTTTTTAAGGTAACCTCTCTTTTTAAGGGTCCCAAGCAGAGTCGCCAGTTCTGTCATACGGTGAACTCACTTTGTGTGTTTTTGCTTTGGAAAGCAAATGTCGCGGATAGCAAGAGTCGCCACCGATTTTTCTTTTATCCAATAAGGAAAGGTGGAAAAGAACAGGAAAGACCTTAATTAGATTTTGGGTTCGGGAGGTACATTATACAAAGGGAAGGTGTTAGCACCCTTTGTATCCATGGTTATCCATGGGCTCTTAATTGCTTGATCACTTATGTTTGTCTGAAAAAGGTGTTTGTGAATTGCTTAAAAATGTTTTGAAAAGAGAGTTTAACTTTGTAATGATTCTTGTACGAATGTATACAAAGTATTTATCTCGTTTAATTTTGAAAGCGGTTTAGAAAAATATAACTTGGCAATGATTCTAGTACGAATGTATACCAAGTGGTGATTTTCTAGTAATTGCAAAGTGTGAGGTATGAAAAATATTTTAGGTTGTGAGCCAGCAATTAAGAGTTATACCTACCCAAGGTCTTTATGGGCATTTCCTATCCTTATGAGGGTAAAACTGTCCTTACTATTGGGAAGTAAGTAGTCTTATCCCTTTGGATGTAAAGGGACATCGTAGGGTCATCGTTTGGTCATTGAAGACAACATTTGTAAGGATACCTTAGCATTCGAAGGGACGATCATCATTTAACCGTAGGCTACAACGAAGGGTCATCGAGGGGCAAAACCATATATTCGCAGGCAACATCCGAGGGACTATGATTTATTTTATAGGGACATGATGATTTAACCGAAGGGTCTTTGCTAAGTGTATCCCTACATTCGCGGGGCATGACCGTAATACCGTAATATCGTAAGGCAACAAAGAGAGGTCCAAGATCACATATTCAAAGGCAATATTTTACAATCGATTAGGTAGTTGTAATCAATTAGGTAATTAGGTCCATATTAATTAAGTAATTAGGAGGAATCTCCACATTAAAATCAATTAAGTAAATAGGATGAATCTCCACATTAAAATCAATTAAGTAAATAGGATGAATCTCCACATTAAAATCAATTAAGTAAATAGGATGAATCTCCACAAGGGCATCCCACAAATAAAGTGGGATACCTAGCAAGCTATCTTCTTCGGGAGTATATGAGTCCTTACAATATTCAGCAAACAGGTCAAAATACCAAATGGGGTGCAATCGAGGATTACACCACAAAAGAAACACAGCAGTAGGAATGTCAGGCAAAATTACGCATGATTAAAATAGAACAGATCAGATAAGCATAGAACAGAACCGCCAAAATATTAGCGACTGTCACGTTCGCCTCTGCCTCGCCTAGCGAAGGCTTAGCGAATACTCGCTACATGCTCGCTTAGCGATGTGCTAGCGAGCGGCTGCGGGTTTTGAATTTCAGAACAGTACGATCTCAGCATGTTGCACGCCCTATGGCATTCAATTACAGAAATAACATGGTCCAACATTCAGGATATTCAGGCACATTTAAACTCACATGCAAACTCTAATTACGTATCCAGAAATTTAATCATGATGCATTATGTAGTGAGATAGTACAGATTGGAAGCATAAAACAGTAGTGATGCGCAAACCTGTTTGCAATTGAATTGCAACGTTGAATTGGCAGGTCACTTTTAGTATCGGATTGAGTTGGGCGGAGGTAAACTTTGTGCCGATGAGTTGCCTTCAGGGTTTCCTTTAGGGTTGCTCTGAATTCTCTTGGGTAGCCTCCAAGGTTTGATTGCTAGGGTTCCGGTTCGTCTCCTTCTCCCCTCTTTCTGACTGAAATGTTGGTATTTATAATGGTTTGTTGTGACCTAATGGGCTCAGAATGAAGCCCAGAATTTTCTGGTATTCGCAAGCTTCGCTAGGCGAGTATTGTAGCGAAGGGTTCGCTAGGCGAAGGAGTTGCTCGCCTAGCGAGCATGCCAGTTTGGGCCATTTTCTGGATTTGGCTATCTGCGAGCTGGGTCTTGGTTCCTTTAAGGTCAATGCCTTGCAAAATTAACGGGTAAATTTTGGGGTATGACACATACCTATGCAACATGGCATGTGTCTATCAAAAACACAATCCCCTTCAACTAAGGAAGAAAGGGATCGCATGAATAAGATTCCATATGCATCTGCAATAGGATCTATCATGTATGCCATGTTATGTACTCGACCAGATGCCTCATATGCTTTAAGTGCAACGAGTAGGTACCAATCTGATCCTGGTGATGCCCATTGGGTAGCTGTCAAAAATATCCTTAAGTATTTGAGAAGGACTAAGAACTCATTCTTGATATATGGAGGTCAGGAAGAGTTGGTTGTAATTGGATACACCGATGCTAGCTTCCAGACAGATAAGGATGACTTTAGATCGCAATCTGGTTATGTGTTTTGCTTAAACGGTGGCGCTGTGAGCTGGAAAAGTTCAAAGAAAGATACAGTTGCTGATTCTACAACCGAGGCCGAGTATATTGTTGCCTCAAATGCAGCAAAGGAAGCTGTTTGGATCAAAAAGTTCATTAGTGAACTTGGCATAGTTCCTAGCATTGTGGATCCCATTGGTCTCTATTGTGATAACAATGGTGCTATCGCACAAGCTAAGGAGCCTAGATCTCACCAACGATCCAAACACATACTTAGGCGCTATCACCTCATTCGAGAGATAATAGATAGAGAAGATGTGAAAATATGCAGAGTACCTACACTTGACAATATTGTTGACCCACTGACAAAGCCTCTTGCGCAGCAGAAGCATGATGGCCATACTAGATCTATGGGCATTAGGGGTATGCCTGATTGGCTCTAGTGCTAGTGGGAGATTGTTGGTGTAAGCCCTAGAGGCCAATACTTTTGGTACTTGTATCGAATTATTTATTAATAATAAAAGGCTTTTTCTTTATTATGTTTGTTTAATAAAGTCCCTAGAATAGCTAGTCCGTTTAATGCATCAAGTACGACTTAATCATGAGATCACATTAAACATAAGGACACTATTCTTAAAGTATCTGTAGTCAAGCTTTATTGTGAAGTGGGATAACATTAAAGCATGAAGACTATTATGCTTATAGACTGATGATCACATCTCATGGATCATGGATAAAGAGTTATCAAGTCTTAAACATATGTATGAATATTAAGAGTAATATTTATACTGGATTGACCCGCTATGAGAATACTATATAGAATGTTATGCAAAGTGTCATAAGTTATTCTCATGGTGATAATGGTGTATACCACCCTTCGACCTGAAACCACTATGGACCCTAGATGTAGAGTCGAGTGCCTTATTGCTGATCAAACGTTGTCCGTAACTGGATGACCATAAAGACAGTTGATGGGTACTACACGAAGCATGCTAAGGGACATGAGTGACCTAGATGGAATTTGCCCATCCTGTGTAACAGGATAAATGTCTATGGGTCCAATATTAAACTGGACAAGGATGACACGGTCTATGCCTTGTGTTCAATATAGACATAAGGGCAAAAGGGTAATTATACACATAATTATTATCACATGAGGATTTGTCAGATCACATGACATTTTCGTGTCTTGGGTAGCAATGATGTGTTGCTAGATACCGCTCACTATTTATTATGTTAAATACGTGATTTAATATAATTGCCAATGTCGCGAAAACCTATAGGGTCACACACAAAGGACGGATTGATGAGAGATAGAGTAATTAAGGAATACTGTAATGTACGGTGCCCTTAAGTGAATTATAGAACATCGTAAGATACAGTGTACTTAAGTAGAATACGAAATATGGTAAGGTACCACGCGCTTAAGTGATTTTGGCATATTATAAGATATGGGCCATATACACTTGAGTGGGCTTTTTAGCTTACAGCCCACACAAGTGGTTCTATAAATAGAACCCTTGTGTAGAAGCATTGTTAGACTTGCAATTTCATTTCTCTCTCTCTCTCTCTCTCTCTCTCACACACTCAAAGCCTTCATTCGTAGCAGCTAGCACTGAGATTGAAGGAATCCGTTCGTGTGGACTGAGTAGAGGCGTTGTCATCGTTCAACGTTCGTGATCGCCACAAGAGGTAACGATTCTATCACTGATCATGCCCATTCGTAAGGATCATTAAAGGAGAAATTTTAAATTTTGCTACGTTTTGGATCGCCATTCTCCTTCATTCTAGACCTGATATTTTCTTCATCATCTAATTATGTGCTCGCTTCCAATCAGATCTTAGGGAGACTCACTTAACTGGTGTTAAGAGAATCTTTAGGTATCTAAAAGGTACTACTAACCTTGGTTTGTTTTATAGAAAATCAAGTGATTATAAATTAGTAGGCTACTATGATGTTAACTACGCTGGAGACAGAATAGAAAGGAAAATTACTTCTGGAAGTAGTCAATTTCTGGGAGACAATTTGATCTCATGGTCCAGTAAAAGACAGTCAACAATTATGCTTTCAACAACCGAAGCTGAGTATATTGCAGCTTCTGGATGCAACACTCAGATACTCTGGATAAAGACTCAGATGGAAGATTATTAGATATTCGAGAGTAACATTCATATTCTTTATGATAATACTTCTGTTATTTGTTTGTCTAAGAACCCTATCTTGCAATTTAGGGCTAAGCATATTGAAATTAAACATCACTTCTTACATGACTATGTCCAGAAGGGTATTTTTCACTTAAAATTTGTTGATACAGACCATCAATAGGTTGATATCTTTACAAAACCCTTTGCTTAAGATAGATTCATTTTCATTCTAAAAACTTATTGATGGATTTTTGTCCAGAATGAAAAGATGAATTTCAGAATGGTAAGTCTCCAGAACTCTAGATAAGGTTTTGACAATTCATTTGTTGATTCTGAAACATGAACTTTCTGAAGAAAGGAAGTTTAATGAATCAGCAAGGTTCTTATCAGAAGCAATCTTATCAATTGGTCTTCTTGATTCTGAATAGTTATTACATTAAATGCTTGTCAATTGATCACGTGTGGTTCTTAGTGGTGATAGTTGTCCCACTTTCTGAGCACTCGTCTTAATGGTGTGACACATTGGGTTCCCCCCATGTCTGCATATTTTTTAACTTGTCATCATTGCAAAAAAAATCCTTATAAACCCACTTCACTCACATTTTCGCACTACGCACGCTATACTCCCACACTTTCTTCTTTCAAACTTTCAAATGCCCTTTTTCTACAAATTCTTCATCCTCTCCTTTAACTTCAACAATGGTTGTTCCTCAAAAACAGATTCAACAACAATAACCATAACATTTTTGCCTTCTGGCATTTTTTAATGAAAATCTTATTCTGTTTCTTTCAATTATAATCTTTATATTTTATCTTTGTCTTTTTTATTAATGACAAAGGGGGAGGACGGAATTTAATTGAAAGAATAATAATTGATTTTGATATACCTATACTCTTAAATAAGAACCCAAATATTTATTAATATTTCTGATAATAACTACTTTGAAGAATAGTTTATTAATTATTTTACAAGGATAAGTTCAAAACAACAGAAGCTCTTGAAGTTTTTAAGATCAGAATGTAAGTTACCAGTTTCTAAAGAAATAGTCTACTTGGATAAGTTCAAAACAACAAAAGCTATTGAAGTTTTTAAGATCAGAATGTAAGTTAACAGTTTCTGAAGAAATGGTTTACTATTTGAGTCCGAAGCTTTCACGTTGATGTTTGAAAAAGATATTAATCAGGAATCGAAACCAAGCATCAAGTCTTCAAGGATTTGAAAACCAGGCTCTAAACTTGGCATCAAGATTTGAAGAATTGAAAATTTGGAATCAATTTCTGAGGAAGTGTAAACTCCATGATACTTAGGGCCTGTTTGATTCCCTTTTTAAAAACAGTTTTTTAGTTTTTAAAAATTGAAAAACTAAAAACTCATTTGATAAATAGTTTTTAAAAAAGTCGTTTTGAAAACTGTTTTTGTTTTTTAGTTTTAAAAACTAAAAAACCAAAACTAATAAAAGTTGTTTTACTTTTGAATTTTTAAAACACAAAAATTGAAAACACATGAAAAATTTGTAAATTTTTATTATTAATAGTAATTACGTTGATTTGTTAAATATGAATTTGCAATAGAAAGTATGTTTTTGTTATACTCATATGCGTAAGATAATTATTTGCATCGGAAAAACTCAACAAATAAAAAATATTACGTTTGTGCAAGAGAACACATTTTAATTGGTTGGATATTTTTATGTTTATAACATGTACATTATATATTTATCTACTTTTTATTTTTTAATAAAATTTAATTATCATTCTTTTATGTATTTATTATGTGATTGTTTATATTTTGACATGAACATTCCGTGAAATTACATTCAAAAATATTTAACTTATAGAAAACAAATTGAAATTTGTAAAATTGTAAGATAATAATTTGTAAATTTTATCTCTTTTAAGAAAATGATATGATTGGAATAAAATTAATTTGCAAATAGTATTTTTCAATAAATTAAAATAAATTATAAAGAGATTAATGGAGATGTACTAACCTAGTAAAAAAAATTACACGATCATTCAATAAAAGTATATCATTTTGTTATATCATATAAATAATTTAAAAAAAAATTAATATGATTTAGTGGGATATAATCGTTATTGATCGAAAATGTAAAATTAATTTACACTATCAATGTATCATCCATTTTCTCAATTGTAAAATAATTGTTTAAAATTAAAAATTAAAAAAATAAATTAGTTTAATTAATTACTGAAATAATTTTATACTTTTTTTAATAACTCTTTAATATATATAATATTTTATCATTTACTTATAATCACACTATTTCTAAAAGTAAAAATCAAATAATATTTGAATTAGTTTTCAAAAACAAATTAACCAAACAAGTTTTTTCTTTTATTATCTCAAAAATAGTTTTACAAAACAAAGCTTCCAAATAAATTTTTATTTTGTTTTCATCCTAAAAACAATTCTTAAAACTAATTTATAAAACAGTTTTTAAAAACAAAAAGTTGAAATTGAATCAAACAGGCCCTTAGATTTTTTTTAGGAACTTGGCATCAAACTTTGAAGAAGGAACCTTAATCAAGTTTTGAAAGATCTTTTCAAAGAAATTGTCAAAAGTAATCAGGCACTGAAAGAGAATTTTAAAAGAACCTGACTTTGAAGTTTCTCCAAAAGAATTCAATCAAGCTTTTGAAGTAAAGTTCATGAGAATGTTGAGCTTGACAACCAATGCTCTGGATAAGTTCAAGCATCTTCTGAAGATAAACCAGATTCTGATACTTAAAAAAAATTTAATCAGGAAAGTGTTCTATTGTACTTATTTAATCTTTTTAGGATTATACATCTCATGGAAAGTCGTGTGCTTCTGTAAGATGTATCCGTATGTGATTACCATGTACAAAAATGTTCATCAAAATTATTGTTTTTGTCGTCATAAAAAAGTGGGAGATTGTTTGAACAAGATTTGGTTCTACATATATACCTTGAGTTTTGATAATAACAATGGTGTATTTATGTGAGACCAATTTTGATACCCTAATGGTTTATTATTGTGTAGCTTTAACAACCAATTCTAATTCTAAGTATATGACGTGCAACGTCATCAGTTTCTAAACAATGTGTTACAAAATTCACTTTTGCGCTAATCATGAGAAGTTCTAAAGATATCAAGTTGTTGTTGCAATTTCTTTCTGCTTATATGTTGATTCACTCCTAATAAGTTTCTAAAGACACGTTACGTTGCTGCTGTAATGTTCTCTTTCGTTTTTGCTACTGGACGTGACTCTGATTATCAAGCTTCTGAAGAATGGAAACCTTCTGAAGTCTTGTTAATTAGCTGAAGATTTTGAAGATCTCAAGCCATACGTTGAGGCTATCAAGGTTCTGACTATAGACTCTAAAGATTATGAAGATACTGAAGATCCCAAGCCAGACTGCCGATGTTGTCAAGGTTCTGACTGAAGATTCTAAAGTTTCTGAATCCAACTTTATGTTTCTTCATTTCATGTTTCATCAACTCTCATCATAAGCCAATGAACTTGAAGAGAAGATAAAATGGGTACGTGATCAAATAGTACATAGTACAAATCAAATATTCTTTCCACTACCTGATATCGTGGGCAAGGACAGTACTATACATCACACCTGTCACTGAATTTATGGGTGAATGACAGTATGCAGTATCACTCCTTTCTCAATCCAATAGTGAGCAATCACTCTATTTGATTTCCCCATTTCCCCCTCAAACGGTCTTCTTCCTATGCTATATAAGTAGGACTTGGAGACTTAAATAAAAAAGAAAATATTGAAGCGCTACAATAATTTGACAAGTCTATTTCTTTGTGAAGAGCTATCAATTTTGTATACAGTTTTTCTTTAAGTGTTTGTAATTCATTTGTGTAAAAGTTTCTTGGGTAGAAGCAACTTATAACACACAAACTCTTCTTCAAACTGTTTGTTTGATTCCTAAAGGAGACTATGGTATAGTTGAATCCTTGAGAAGACAAAGAAGGGTATTCTTTGTGATTCCTTAAAGAGACTAGGGTATAGTCGGATCCTTGGGGAATACAAAGAAGGTTATTCTTTGTGATTATTGTAATCAGTTGATTATAGTGGATTAAGTCCTTGTGTATAAGGAAAAATCACCTTGGCGGGTGAATTGGAGTAGCTTTGAGCTTTAAGCGAACCAGGATAAAAATACTTGTGTTTTTATCTCTTTGTTATTAATATCTAAGCGGTGTTTTTGAGTTGGTAAAAAGCTTGTGATTTTAAAACCAAATTCACCCCCCCCCCCCCTTCTTGTGTTTTTCACACCAACAATTGGCATCAAATCTCTGGTTCTGATTGTGATAAAAGACTTATCAACACTTCATCGTGTTCAGTACCGATCCAATTTGTGTGAGAAATAGTGGATGTTGCTAACATTGTTAACAACAATGAAAGAAATCACTACAATGCAAAACCACCAATCTTTGATGGTGAGGAATTTGATTATTAGAAAGATAGAATAGAAAGTTTCTTTCTTGGCTACAATGTTAATCTCTTGGATCTTATAGTTAATGGCTACGATCACCCGGTTAATGCTGAAGGAAATAATATAGCAAGAAGTGCTATGACTGATCAACAAAGAAGGATTTCAAAAATCATCATAAGGCTAGAACTATACTGCTAAATATTATATCTTATACTGAGTATGAGAAGATAAAAAATAGAGATTATGCCAAATCCATTTTCGAATCTCTGAGGATGACTCTTGAGGGGAATGCTCAAGTAAAGGAGACAAAGGCCTTGGCCTTAATCCAGAATTACGAGGCATTCAGAATGGAGGATGATGAAACAGTTGAGACTATGTTCTCAAGGTTTCAGATGCTTGTTGTAGGTCTAAAAGTTATGGACAAAGGATACTCTACAGCTAACCATGTTAAAAAGATAATCAAAAGTCTCCCTAAAAATGGAGACTTATGGTAACTGCTTTGAAGCTAGCAAAAGATCTTAATAATATCAGTCTTGAAGAACTTGTTAGTTCTTTGAGAAGCCACGAGATTGATCTCGACGAAGATGAACCTCAGAAGCGAGGTAAATTTATTGCTCTAAAGTCCAAGCCTGGAAAGATAAGAGCTTATCAAGTTAAGGAAGAATCATATGCATCTGATGAAGACTCGGAAGATGATGATGAGTTGTCTTTGATTTCTAAGAGGGTCAACAAACTCTGGAAACATGGCAGAATGGGAAATGAAATTTCAAAGGGTTTAGAAGGACTGTTGGTCCTTTTGATTCTTTGTATTGGCAGAAGAAGCAAGGTTTTGGTAAAGAGGTTACCTGCTTTGAGTGCAAGGAGCCAGACCACTACAAAAATGAATGTCCTAAGCTGAAAAAGGACAAAAGACCTAATAAATCTTTTTCTAAAGGTAAGAAGGGGTTGATGGCTGCATTGGATGACTCAAAATCCGAAGAAGAAGATTCTTACAAAAAAAAATCCAACATTGCATTGATGGCAACAACAGATGATCCAGAAGGTTTTGAAGAACCAAAAGACAATGTGCTATCAGAATTCGAATTAGACTCTGATTCTGAAGAGGTGTTTTCTGAACTATCTCGCTCTGATTTAGAATCATGTCTCTATGAAATACTGGAAAAGTACCAGAGTCTTCAGAATAGATATCAGGATCTTAAACAAGTCCAAGTAGTTGCTTTTGAAACTTGTAGTGAGCTTGAGAAAGATATTTATTCTCTAAATGAAAAATTATTTTCTTAAGAAAGTAACAACTCTGCATTGAAAAGTAAAATTTCAAAACTAGAGGAAGAAATAGTCTCAGAAGTTTCTGGTATTGATTGCGTCATTACATACGACAGAACATCCCAGTACTTTCTGGCTTAAAGCATAGATAGAAGAAAAATGGATTCTTTGATCTATGTTGTTAGCATAAATGGAAAAAAAGGATTAGGTTGTACAAAAACTATAAAATCTGACAAAATTCAGAAGGCTAAACCAAAACCTCTTTATGAGCATTTCGTGCCTGCTGGCACTGAGCTCGATTTGTCTGCACAGACACAGAAACATACAAAGGGTAAGAACCTAGTTCTGAAACATAAGTATCATGCTCAAATTCTCCATAATTATCCTTCTGCACAAAGACCCAAAGTTGTAAGAGTATCTGGGAAAACTAATAAGAGAGGACCCAAAAAGTGGATACCTAAGGATAAAATAATTTAATTTGCAGACATCCTTAGCAACTCATCTAAAACACCAATCATGGTACCTAAACAGTGGATGCTTCTGACATATGACAGTCAGAAGGTCTATGTTCCAAGATTTGGAACTTAAGCCTGAAGGCTTTGTTGGTTTAAGAGGAAACCAAAAAGGAAATATCATTGGCTCTGGAACCATTGGTAACGGTAAACTTCCCTCTATTACTAATGTTCTTTTAGTCGATGGTTTGATGCATAACCTGTTGTCTATTAGTCAACTTAGTGACAATGATTATGACATTATATTTAATCAAAATTCATGTAAGGTTGTTAGTCAGAAAGATGGCACAATCGTCTTTAACGGAAAGAGAAATAACAACATTTATAAAATCAGACTTTTTGATCTTGAGGATCAAAATGTTAAATATTTAATGTATGTTAATGAAGAGTAATGGGTGTGACATAGACGTTTGAGCCATGTTAGCATGAGAAGTATTTCTCAGATAAATTAGCTTGGATTAGTCAGAGGCTTACCTACCCCAAAGTTTGCTTCAGATGCTCTTGGTGAAGCATGACATAAAGGCAAGTTTTCTAAAACATCTTTCAAAGCGAAAACTGTTGTTTCTACCTCTAGACATTTAGAACTTCTGCACATTCATTTGTTTGGGCCAGTGAAAACTACTTATATCAATGGTAAGAAGTATGGATTGGTCACCTTTGATGATTATAGTCGTTGGACATGGGTAAAGTTCTTGAAACACAAGGATGAGTCACATTATGTGTTCTCTACCTTGTGCTCACTAGTGCAACCAGAAATGAATTGCCAAATAGTCAGAGTCAGAAGTCATCATGGTGGAGAATTTGAAAATAAACATTTTGAAAATATTTTGATACAAATGGCATTTCCCATGATTTCTCCTATCCTAGAACTCCACAACAAAATAGAGTTGTAGAAAGGAAGAGTAGGACTTTGTAAGAAATGACCCGCACCATGGCCCAATAAACTGATATGGCTAAGCATTTTTTGGTAGAAGAAGTTAACATAACTTGCTATATTCAGAACAAGATTTCTATTAGACCTATTCTAGGTAAGACTCATTATGAATTGTGGAAGAACAGAAAGCCTAATATTTCTTATTTTCATCCTTTTGGTTGTGAGTGTTTTATGTTGAACACTAAAGAGAATCTTGGCAAGTTTGACTCAAAATCACAAGAATGTTTATTGTTAGGATATTCTGAGCGCTCTAAAGGGTACATAATCTTTAACATTGAAACATGAATTATTGAAGAATCAATTCATGTTAGATTCGACGATAAGCTTGACCCTGAAAAGTCAAAGCTAGTTGACAAATTTACAGATACGAAGATTAACTTCTCAAAATCTAAAGATAAAGATTCAGAAGGAAAAGCAAAGGATGCTGAAGCAAAAGATTCAAAAGCGACTCAACCAGAAGTCATTGTTGGTTCAACTCATCAAAATAAGAGTAGATCAAGAGCCTCTCATTATGAAGAATTGATTCTGAAAGATAAATACACACTAGTCAGAACTAGATCTTCATTCAAACCTTATGAAGACACTCTTCTAGGTTTGGTATCTCTGGTAGAGTCCTTAAGGATACTAGGGTATAGCCGGATCCTTGAGAAGACAAAGAAGGTTATTCTTTATGATTATTGTAATCAGTTGATTATAGTGGATTAAGTCCTTGTGTATAAGGCAAAATCAACTTGGCGGGTGGACTGGAGTAGCTTTGAGTTTCAAGCGAACCAGGATAAAAATACTTGTGTTTTTATCTCTTTATTGATGTTTTTCACACCTTTACTGAAGGGTTTTCCTTTTACCATATTCCATTATACTTAGGGTGCTTGTATGATGATTAAGATTCCTGAAATGAATGAATGCAAAGAAAATGATTTTGATAATGATGATAATATAATTTTTTATTGAGTTTTTGTTTTTAAGATAGGTAAGGGTAATATGAAAGTATAACTTAGTGAAGGTAGTCCTCTTATAATAGGATAACTCTAAATTTAGACTACCCAATCCCCTAACTTGTGAGATCTATAGTTTAAGATAGTGACCCTAGAATCATATACCATACCTTTGTTTTACAATGAGAGTGGGCAAGCCTTCTTATGGTAATCCTTCGGGATAAGTTTTATTTGGGCAGGACCCTAGTAACAACCTTGGGGGTTGATAACATAAAGTCACCATGGATAGAGTAGGTTCTAGAAAATGGTTCTCAGAGTCAAGGACCACTTCCAAATCACCAATATATTTGGGGCTAGCCCTACTATGAAGATACCTTTGGGGGTCTATTCTGAGTGTAGCTTCCATGTATCTTTGAGATGCAGAATCTCACAGAAAACATTTCAGTTCTACTTCTTAACTTAGGTCGACCTATAGTTGCATGTGTCAACCTGTACTGCTATTTTTCACAAAAATTGATTTTTCATGCATGTTTGATGCATGAAACCTTTTCCACATTGTTCCCAAGTAATTCTATGCTTCCTAATGCTAAGATGCACACAGAGATTCAGAGGATATTCCTTGGGGAACATTTTTCTATGAGGTAATGACTTTCGGTCTCAAAAATGCTAGGGCATTAAAGAGCTTTTAATAATATCAGACAATACTTGAAGGAGCCTCCTATTTGGATTCCACATGTCCCAGGAAAGCCATTAATCATGTATTTGACTGTGCTTGAAGAGTCAATAGGATGCATGTTGGGGAAACATGATGAAACTGGCAGGAAATAACATGTTATTTACTATCTGAGTAAAAAGCTTAACGATTGTGAAACCATATATTCACTCTTGGAGAAAACTTGTTGTGCACTACCATGGGTCGCTCATCGTTTGAGGCAATATATGATTTTCCATACTACTTTGTTGATCTCAAAAATGGATCCAATAAAGTACATCTTTGAGAAACCATCCCTGACTAGAAGGCTTACCCATTGGCAGATGCTTTTGTTTGAGTACGACATCCAGTACGTAACCCAGAAGGCTATCAACGGAAGCGTGTTAGCAAAGTACCTTGCTCATCAACCATTTGAAGACTATCATCCATTTAAGTTTGATTTTCCTCATGAGGATATGATGGTGATAAAATATTGTGAGATCCCAGGCCCAGATGAAGGACCAGAACCGGGATCTCGATGGAAGCTCACGTTCGATGGTTCCTCCAACTACAATGGTCATGGTGTGGGAGTTGTTTTGATGAATCCAAAAGGTGGATATGCCCCTTTCACAACAAGCTTATTCTTTAATTGTACAAACAATGTATTGGAGTATGAAGCTTGTATCCTTGGTATTGAAGCTACAATTTCCCTCTGAATCAAGATTCTTGAGGTGTATGGAGACTTAGCCTTGGTGATCTATCAAGTCAAAGGTGAATGAGAAACCTGTTATGCGAAGCTGATCCTGTATCATGCTTATGTTGTGAAGTTGATGGAGTACTTTGATGATATCACTTTCCATCACATCCCAAGAGCATAAAATCAAGTGGTTGACGCTCTGGAAACATTAGAATCCATGTACCAAGTCATATTCTGCAATGAAGCTCCACTTATCCAAATAGAGTAAAGAGATGAGCCTGCCTACTATCAACTGATTGAAGAAGAAACTGATGGTAAACTATGGTTTCTTGACATCAAGAGTTATCTATAAACTCAAGAGTATCCAGCAGATGCTACATTGTTGGATAAGAAAACTCTGAGGAGGTTATCTTTTAAATTCTTTTTGAGCAATGATATGTTTTACAAAAGAAACCACGACATGGTTCTTCTCAGATGCATGGATAGACACGAAGCAAACCTGTTGATCAAGGAGATTCATGAAGGATCCTTTGGAACCCATGCTAAAGTGCATGCCATGGTCAAGAAGATCTAGAGAGCTGGTTATTACTGGTTGACCATGGAACCTGACTGTTTCATCTATGCTAGAAAATGTCATAAATGTCATAAATGTCATAAATGTCATAAATGTCAAATTTATGCTGACAAAGTGCATGTACCGCCAATGCTGCTGAATATTTTAACATCTCCTTGACCTTTCTCAATGTGGGGTATTGATATGACTGGAGCCATATAGCCTAAATATTTTAATGGTCATCACTTTATCCTAGTTGCCATTGATTACTTTACTAAATAGGTTGAAGTTGCTTCCTACACCAAAATGACGAGACAAGTGGTGGCCCACTTTATCAAGAAGGAGATTATCTATTGCTATAGAGTTCCAAGAAAGATCATCACCGATAATGGTTCAAACATGAACAACAAGACTATGAAAAAACTATGTCAGAGTTTCAAGATTGGACACCATAATTATTCTCCATATCGTCCAAATATGAACGGTGTTGTTGAAGCCGTCAACAAGAACATCAAGAAGATCATGTAGAAGATGGTGAAGACCTACAAGGATTGGCACGAAATGCTACCCTTTGCATTGCATGGATACCATACCTCAGTCCACACTTTAACTGGAGCAATCCCATTATCCTTCGTCTATGGGATGAAAGCAGTTCTCTCATTCAAAGTATCGATACCCTCAATGAGAATCTTGGTGGAAACCAAGCTAGATGAAGTTGAATGGATCTAGAACAATTATGATAAAATCAACCTCATTGATGAGAAGAGTATGACTGCTCTATGTCATGGAAAATTGTACCAGCAACGACTTAAGAGAGCGTTTGACAAGAAGGTCCATCCTCGAGAGTTCAAGGAAGGGGATCTTGTGCTCAAGAAGGTATTGCCAGTACACAAACATTCACGTGGAAAGTGGACTCCTAATTATGAAGGCCCATATGTTATAAAGAGAGAATTCTCTAGAGGTGATGTGTTTCTCACAACTATGAATGGTGAAGAGCTCACTCACCCCATGAACTCTGATGCAGTCAAAAGATACCATGCATGGCAAAAATCCGCTAAGTCGAAAACCTGAAAAGCCGACTTAGGCGAAAATGGGTATCCTAGTGGACTAAAAACACAAAAGGGCGGTCCAGGAAAAAGTTAGGGGTAATAAAAAATGATAGCTCGCTAAGTTGAAAACTTGAAAGGGTGACTTAGGCAAAAAAGAGTGTCCCGATGAATTGAAAACCCGAAAGGGTGGTTCAAGAAAAAGCTAAGGATAAAAGGCAAATACTGCATCAGATATTACTGATCAACACAAAAGAGCCAAAGGCGAAAGATCAATCCAGCTACTCCCTTTAGAAGCAAGGTTTTATGGAGTCATTATTATTATGGATGATAGTAGTCATTATGATTCAATGTAAACCTTTCCCTATTTCCATTTTTAAATTTGTAACATTCCATGGAGCTACACCATTTGTTTTCTTCCATTCTTGAATAAATACAAGTTTGCCTATCAATTTCTATCATTTGTTGTTTTTCTCTGATCTTATTTGTTATGAAAAATGTCATTTATTTGTTAATAATGATTTTTTTTTAACTTAAATAGAATTTTCAACATATTGAGAAACACAATTTTGTTTTGACATATGGAAATTTTGAAAGGAAAATTTGTGTTTTCCCCGCAAGCCTCAAGTGGCAAGACTTCTCCTAGATAACCAAGATAAATCTCCATGGAGTATAATTCAATCCTACAAAGGATACCCTTGGCAATTTGTAATTGTCAAGATTGGTAGATCTTCCTTTTATGCATCTATCATCATCACTTGGTTGAGTTACCGGTGTTGAGGATTCAGAACCTCCATAAAGCCTCTATAAACTCCCAAACTACATAATGTCAGCATTTGCACGTCATGACCATTCATATATCATGCATAGAAGCAATATCTAATCATGCATAGTCCGAAGTGTACTTCATGCTCATTTGCATTATTTTAGGTCTCGTTGTTGATTGTTATCCCTTGACCCCCCAAGTTCAGTTGTCATTGGTATTGATTTCAAAATCTAATTGTTATTGGTATATCCTTGAGTTCCAGTTGTCACTAGTATTGTTTTAAAGTCCAATTGTAATTGGTTTCCCTTTTTAAGTCTTGTTGTCACTAGTATCATCTTTTAAATCCAGTTGTCGTTGGTATCATCACAAACTCCAATTGTTATTGGCCCTCATTGTTTGTCATCCAATTATTATTGGTATTCAATATTTAATTGTTATTGGCACGATTTAAAGTCCAGTTGTCACTAACGCCTATGGTCAAACCCCAATTGTTATTGGTAGTCGAAGTCTGGTTGTTACCAGCATGCATATGTTAAAATCCAGTTGTAACTGGTACCCTATTTTCAAAGTCCAATTGACATTGGCACCTAAATTCTAGTTGTCATTGGCACCATTTGCCAAGCCTGGTTATTACCATCTTATTTTTTAAATTCCAATTATCATTAGAAAATTATTTTGAAATCCAATTGTAATTGGTATCCTAAGTCCAGTTGTTACTGGCATCTTTTGTTCAGTCTGATTGTTATCAACATATGTCTTTTAAATCCAGTTGTAACTGCTATCTCTTTAAAGTCTGGTTGTCACCAGTATCACCTGTTAAGTCTAGTTGTAATTGGCACTTTGTTATTTAAAATGCAATTGTAATTGGTACCTTAAGTCTGGTTGTCACCAACATTATTTGCAAGTCGAATTGTTATTGGCATTACCTGTTTAAGTCCAATTGTAACTGGTACTCAACTTTTAAAATCCAGTTGTCACTAGTATCCTTTCAAGTATAGTTGTAACTGAAATTTTGTTTAAAATCCAATTGTAATTGGTATCTTAAGTTTGGTAGTTACTGGCACTGTTTACAAGTCCAATTGTTATTGGCATCACCTGTTAAGTCCAGTTGTAACCTGCATTTTATTTTAAAATCCAATCAAAATTGGTATCTTAAGTCTAGTTGTCACCAACACCGTTTAAAATTCCAATGGTTATTGGCACCCTTGAAGTTCAGTTGGAACTGGCACCAATCCGTTTGAAGCTGGTTATAACCAATGCTTACGGTCTAAGTCCAACTGTTGCTGGCACCTACATAGAGTTTTTTACCCTGTTTGCACTGATGTTTCCTAGAAAGTCATGTATGACTCTTTATTTTAAGGAATTCCCAAATGTGTGGATGTCGTTCTTGTTAGAAGACTCCAACTTTTTATCTTGATTGATTTCTTTGTAAAAAATCATCATAGCCTTTTGTGTGAATGTTTTTCTTGTAAGAAACTCCCAAATTTGTCCTGATTTTGATTTCCTTGTTAGGAATTCCCTTTATTGTTTGGTTGTTTTTCTTGTAAGAAAACTCCAAAGCTCTGATCCATTTGGCTTCATTGTTATAAATCCCTAAAGTTTTTGTTTGGTTGTTTTCTTGTTAGAAAACTCCTGAGTTTTATTTTGAGTGGATTTCTTTTTTAAGAATATCCATATTTTCTTTTGTATGGATGCTTTCCTTGTGAGAGCTCCCAATTTTGTATTCTTTGTATTCCTTGTTAGGGATTGTGCTGCCTTATTTTCGAGAGGTTTATTTCATACTGATCATTGTGGTGCCTTGTTTGATTGGACACATTTCTTATTAGAAAGCTCCAAATCTTTGTGTAGGATGTATTTCTTGACAGAAATCTCCAACTTTTGAAGCCTCTTGTATTCTAAGGTACCGTTTGTCAACTTTAACTTTAAATACTCCCCAATATGTGTCTGTTTCTCCAGCAGGATTGTTATCCCCAGCAAGTTTCTACCCTCATTGTTGTTGCTTCCTGTGGGCCACCAATACTTTGTGTCCATCATTCCTTACAAATTTTTCTGTCTTTCATCTCATATGAAATATCATGTTAGGGTTCAACATATCCCTAGTGGATCATCGTTAAATAGAGAGTCCCGCATCCATGCATATCATATCATATCATATCATGAAATTTGCATTTCAGGATCAAAATATAGGTTTTCTTAATATTTAATTATCTCCCACTAGGATAATATGAAGAGTGTCTTGCTCCATATTCTCTGGTTCAAGATACTTAAATAGGGGCAACTGTCACACCCTGATTTTGACCCTAAATCACTGATTCAATACATTCATAATAGATATTGCATCTCTGCATAACTGTCATACCCCAAAATTTTCCCCTTAATATTTCAAGGCATTCTTCAAGGCACTCCAACTCATTGTTCAAGGCATTGATCTTAAAAGGACAAAGACCCAGCACACAGGTGGCCAAATCCAGAAAATGGCCCAAACTGGCATGCTCGCTAGGCGAGCAACTCCTTCGCCTAGCGAAGCTTGCGAATACCAGAAAATTCTGGGCTTCATCCTGAGCCCATTAGGTCACAAAAATTATTATAAATAGCAGAGTCTCATTCAGAAAAAAGGACAGAAACCCTAGCAAGGAAACCCTAACAGAAGCAACCGAGCAAACCCTGGAGGCTAACCCAGAGAATTCAGATCAACCCTAAAGGAAACCCTGAAGGAAACTCATCTGCACAAAGGTTACCTCCGCCAAACTCAATCCGGCGCCAACCCTAAGAGTGACTTGCCAATTCAAGGTTGCAATTCAATTGCAAACAGGTTTGCATTACTATTACCGCTTTATGCTCCCAATTTTCATGTGATATTATAATTAAATTCATAAGTATATTTGAGGTTTTGCGTGTGAATTTAAGTATGCATAGAGATCCTGAATGTTTAACCATGTAATTGCTGTAGTGAATGCCATAGGGTTTGGAGCTTGCTGAAATCGTACTGCTCTAAAATTCAAAACCCGCAGCCGTTCGCTAGCACATCCCTAAGCGAACATGTAGCGAGCGTTCGCTAGGCCTTCGCTAGGCGAGGCAGCAGCGAACATGACAGTCGCTGACTTTTCTGTTCTGATCTTTGCTCATCTGACATGTTTTATTATCACCATGCATTGTTTACCTGACATCATTACTGTTGTGATTCCTTTTGTTTGGTGCAATTCTCGATTGCACCCTGATTTGGTATTCTGACCTGTTTGCTGAATTTTGTAAGGGTTCCCATATTCCTGGAAAAGGTAGCTGGCTAGGTATTCCACTTTATTTGTGGGATACCCTTGTGGAGATTCATCCTAATTACTTAATTGATTTTAATGTGGAGATTCATCCTAATTACCTAATTGATTATAAAATATTGCCTTTGAATATGTGATCTTGGACCTCTCTTTGTTGCCTTACGGTATTACGGTATTATGGTCATGTCCCGCGAATGTGGGGATACATTTAGCAAAGACCCTTCGATTAAATCATCATGTCCCTATAAAATAAATCATCGTCCCTCGGATGTTGCCTACGAATATATGGTTTTATCCCTCGATGACCCGTCGTTGTAGCCTACGGTTAAATGATGATTGTCCCTTCGAATGCTAAAGTATCCTTACAAATGTTGCCTTCAATGACCAATCGATGACCCTACGATGTCCCTTTTACATCCAAAGGATAAAACTACTTACTTCTCAATAGTAAGGATAATTTTACCCTCATAAGGATAGGAAATACCCATAAAGACCTTGCGTAGGTATAACTCTTAATTGCTGACTCACAACCTAAAACATTTTTCATACATCACACTTTGCAAAACATCTACTAGAAAATCACCACTTGGTATACATTCATACTAGAATCATTGCCAAGTTATATTTTTCTAAACAACTTTCAAAATTAAATGAGATAAATACTTTGTATACATTCGGACAAGAATCATTACAAAGCTAAACTCTCTTTTCAAAACATTTTCTAAGCAGTTCACAAACACTTTTTCAGACAAGAAAAACATAAGTGATCCAGCAATTAAGAGCCCATGGATAACCATGGATACAAAGGGTGCTAACACCTTCCCTTTGTATAATGTACCTCCCGAACCCAAAATCTAATCAAGGTCTTTCCTGTTCTTTTCCACCTTTCCTTATTGGATAAAAGAAAAGTCGGTGGCAACTCTTGCTATCCGCGACATTTGCTTTCCAAAGCAAAAACACACCAGGTCAGTTCACCGTATGACAGAACTGGCGACTCTGTTGGGGATAACTTAAAAAGAGAGGTTGCCTTAAAAAAAACAAGATCACTTATTTAAATTGTCTGATTTACTTTTAAGGGATTGCTTGGGTATTCTATGCTTGAGTGAAAGATCCTACACCCGGATCTAGTGTACCTTAGGTAAGTAGCAATAGATCATCGCGACTATCCGGCGTATACTGGAATGGTTAAAATGATGGCTACGGTTAATGTGACACTTTGGATGTCCTGATATTCCTCATGTTTACTTGAGGAAAAGTTTGGCGTCCGCGTGGTGTCATCAAAGCGTTAACCAGACCTTTAGAACCCTAATTGACTCATCCTGGCCATTAGAAAGTAGTGAGATAACTGACTTCGGTTCCGACTGGGGTTGGTTGAGACTCGATACTACACTCTTTGAGATTGGACTTTAGGGAAGCTTTGGTCAACCACTTGGTGTTGCACTGAAGTGGACTTAAGGGAAGGTCAATGATTGGAGATCCTTTTAGAACCCGGTTACTATTCTAGGATAGGTTGAACCAACCAGACTTCAGTGGGGAGGGTACTTACCTTTGGAACTCAGGCAAGCCGTAAAACCTAGGAATGATTGCGGTGTGACTTGCTTGTGCTTGTTATTTACTTAACATCTTAACATCATAACATCATAACATCATAACATCATGGCATTGTACTAACCGTTTCAAGGACTTAGGGATTGAACTTTTCTCTGTAGCAGGGCTATGGCTCCCAGGAAGACTATCCGGATCAATTTTGTAGCAATCTCTCCTCAACTGAAGAATTTAGTGTCAGAACTTCCCGATCATGCTCAGTTTATCAAGAAACATGGTTCTCTCCTCAATTTAGTCACCACCGGTTTCAAGGAAGATATGATGAGGGTCCTATTCCAGTTCTTCGATCCTAAACATCATTGCTTCACTTTCCCAGATTATCAGTTGGTGCCCACATTAGAAGAATTCTCCAGGCTGCTTGGGATACCTATCCTTGATCAAACACCTTTTAGTGGTTTAGAAAAGATTTCGAAGTCTGAAGAAATTGCCGCGGCTTTACACATGACAAAGTCCGATATTGAAACTAATTGGATGACAAGAAGTGAAGTTAAGGGTTTACTTGCCAAATTTCTGATAAATAAGGCCCGAGAATTCTTAAAATTTATGGATGTCCATGCTTTCGAAGATGTCCTAGCATTACTAATCTATGGTTTGGTGTTATTTCCTAATCCAGACCAATTCATAGACATGAATGCTATTAAGATATTTCTCACTCATAACCCTGTACCTACCTTGCTTGGAGATATTTTGCATTCCCTTCACACCCGTACTATGAAGAGACAAGGGACTCTCATGTGCTGTATACCTTTATTGTCTAGGTGGTTTATTTCGCACCTTCCTCAATCAGTCTTGAAGAATGACCAAAATCTGAAATGGTCTCAAAGGATAATGTCGCTCTCCCATTCAGACATCCTTTGGTGTCCGCATCTCGAAGAAAATGTTATCATCATTGACCGTTGCGGAGAATTCTCTAACATACCACTCCTGGGGATAAGAGGAGGTATTACTTATAACCCAGCTTTAGCCCTACGTCAGTTTGGTTATGCTCGAAGAGATGGTCCACATGAGATAATTATCCAAGGCACTGTGTTTGACTATGACAACGATTCCCAAGGTCTCCGCCAAAGGTTTGTACGAGCTTGGGGCATGGTGAAAAGAAGCACTTTAGGACAGAAAAACTCTATTCCTATGGAACCTTATCTCAGATGGGTACGCGCAAGAGCTCATGAACTTGTCATGCCATATCTTGCAATCGGACCTCTGATTGTCGGACCGGAAGTTGAAGGAGGAACTCCTCAGATCATTCCTTATCCAGATATGCCTACCAATGTTGAAGAATTGAAGAAATCCAGGATCCAGTTGAGAGAGGAAAGGGATACTTTTGAAACTCAGTTCGGTGCAGAAAGAAAGAAAGTATTAGAGCTCACCAGCCAGCTTAATGAGGAACAAAGACTCAATGCATATCTTCGCCCAAAAAGAAGCCGTCCCTGGGAGACTTGAGCTTTCATTGTATTTTTATTATTCTTTTGTAATGAACATTGATTAAAGAAATTATTAATAAAAGTTTCTCTCTTTTTGGTGGTTTACGCAAAGTTAAATTCCAAAAGTCCTTGAAAACATTTCATACATTGCATAGCATAACATAACATTGCATAACAGGTATTCTAAAAGATCAATATTCTCACGGTCTTCCTTCTAAACAGAAAAATGGCCCTCGAACAAACTGTCAAGGATCTCCAGGCTCAGAATGCTCAATTCCAGGAGATGATCTTGAGCTTATCCAAGGGGCAGGAAGAACTGAAGGCTCTTTTGCTCGAGAAGAAGAAAGACAAGAAAGCTGTGAGTTACATTAACCCGGGAAGAAGGCTTAAAGGACAGGCCGCAGGAGTCAAGATTAGAATTCCGAAGGATCAAGAAGAGGAGACAGAGAATGATTCAGCAGAGGAGAATGTTGACCTCTTCAACCCTGAGGACGACGATGAAGATTATGAGAATGAACAGTACTCTCCAAGAGATGGCAAGTACAAGTTGCTGGAAGAACGTATGTTAGCTATGGAGGGTCAGAAGGCGCCCGGTCTGGATTTCGAAAGCTTGGGTCTGGTCTCCGATGTGGCCATTCCGCGCAAATTCAAGGTCCCCGCTTTCGCTAAGTACGATGGTGCGTCTTGTCCTCAGATGCATCTGAGAGCTTATGTGAGAAAGATTCAGCCGTATACCACTGATAGGAAGCTATGGATCCATTTCTTCCAAGAGAGTCTATCTGGCACACAGTTGGAATGGTATTATCAGCTCGAGAGCTCTAACATCCACACCTGGACTGATTTAGCAACAGCTTTCTACAAGCAGTACCAGTATAATTCTGAACTAGCGCCTACTCGCCTACAGTTGCAGAATATGACTATGGGATCTAAAGAAGGCTTCAAAGAATACGCTCAAAAATGGAGGGATTTGGCTGGCAGAGTCAAACCCCCTATGACTGATCGAGAATTAGTGGACATGTTCATGGGTACACTGACTGGTCCGTTCTACAGCCATCTACTGGGAAGTTCTTCATCGAGTTTCACTGATCTGATATTGACAGGTGAACATGTTGAAAGCGGCATTCGAAGTGGAAAGATACAGGCGGCTACCTCTGCAAGCACCAAAAAGTCCTATCAGGGGAAGAACGAATCAAATGCTGTGTACGGTCAAAGGGGTCATAACAAGAAAAATCGTGACCATGCTGTTGGAGCAGTGACGATTGCAGCACCGCCATCTCAAAACTTCCGACACAGACAAGACAGGCCAAGAAGACAGTTTACGAAGATCAATATGACTTTAGCACAAACACTGCAGGGTATGCTAAAAGCGAATTTAATTACCCTCAGAGATCCTCCTGCAAATCCCAACACTACTTCTCCTCGTTATAATCCCAATGCCAGGTGTGCGTATCACTCCGATAGTCCCGGGCATGATACAAACGATTGTTGGTTGTTGAAGAATAAGATTCAGGATATGATCGACGCTGGAGAAATTGAATTTGATCCTCCAGAGACTCCTAATGTCATCACTGCTCCTCTGCCTAATCATGATAAGACTGTTAATGTTGTGGATGACAATTCTCACATTACCAATGTAGCTGACTTAACATCTCCTCTCCTAATCATCAAGGAGAATTTATTGCAAGCTGGTTTATTTCCAGGTTGTGCTGAAAGTTGTGATCTCTGTATACTCCGACCCAATGATTGCTTAAAAGTTGAGGAATGGTATTCAACGGCTGATGGATGATCGTACAATTCTCTTTGAAAAGATTCCTAAGGTGGAAAACCCTATTGAAGAAATATCTGTGATTGCTAGGTCCAAAGTTCCAGTGAAGATTACCACTACTAGGGCGCCTGTGAAGATTACTGTTGAGCCCAAGGTAGCTCCCCTAATCATTACTGCACCTGGCCCAGTACCGTATTCCTCGAGCAAAGCCATTCCGTGGAATTATGGAGGTGATGTTTACATCCATGGCGTAAAGCAAGTTGATAATTCTGCTAATCCTAATGGCATTGTTGGGACTAGTAAAATTACTCGAACTGGAAGGATCTTCTCCCCAGAAATCTCACCTCCCGCCCCTGAAACTCGAGGAAAGGAACCAGTCAACCCTTCTCAGTCAGAGACACCGGTCGAAGTTACTACCGAAGATGTTGCCAAACAAGAAATGGAAGAAGTGCTGAAAATCATCCGCAAGAGTGATTTTGATGTGGTAGAACAGCTGGGGCATACTCCGTCTAAAATTTCGATGCTATCCTTGTTGTTATCTTCTGAATCTCATGCCAATGCATTGATAAAATTCTTGAAGTCCACTCATGTACCTCAGGAGACATCCGTCGATCAGTTCGAAAATTATGTTGATCACTTGGCTGTTGACAATGGCCTAGGCTTTTCCAATGCTGACCTGACACCAGCAGGAAAGAATCACAATAAAGCTCTGCATATCTCCATTGAGTGTAAGGGGATCACCTTATCTCATGTGTTGATCGATAATGGCTCTTCTTTAAATGTGCTACCGAAGGCTGTGCTCAGTAAACTGGACTGTAAAAGCATTGAACTGAAACCTAGTGACGTTGTGGTGCGTGCTTACGATGGTGCAAAGAGTGTTGTCCATGGTGAAGTGGTTCTCCCTATCAAGATAGGACCTCAAGTCTTCAACACTACCTTTCACGTAATGAACATTTGTCCTACCTATTCCTGCTTGCTGGGATGCCCTTGGATTCATGGGGCAAGTGCTGTAGCTTCGTCTCTCCATCAAAAGCTGAGATATCCAATAGAGGGTAAGATCGTCACTGTGTGTGGGGAAGAAGAGTATATTGTCAGTAGTGTGCATACCTTCAGATACGTCGAGATGGATGGGGAGTTCTTTGAGACTCCTTCTCAGTCATTCGAAGTAGTTCCTCCGACTAGTCCTGTCCTTAAGCCAACCTCCCGTGTGCCCAAGGTTATTTGTGCTCCTCCTGCTATGATTTCTCTGAAAGATGCTCAAGCCGTGGTTGAAGGTGGTGGTCATACTGGCTGGGGTCAACTGACCAATGTACCGTACAAGTCTGATAGATTTGGCCTGGGGTTTAGCTCTGAAAACATAGTCAAAGGTCAGATTAATGCTGTAGAAGATGCTGATAGCGATTGCGACCTGGATAGCTGGATTTTCCCAACAATTGGTGATGGACTCAATAATTGGAAGGCTGAAGACACTGTCCCGATTTCCTTTAGTCAGGAGTAATTGTTATTGTCTATTTCAGTGTTGCAAATTTTTAATTTTTACAATTGAACTTCTTAAAGCATTGTGTCTATGCCCGGGGCACAATAGCTAATTTGTTAAGGGTTTTGTCATTTTCATAAGCATATTCACATTCAATAAATCAATGGACTTTTTGCATTCAAATATTGCGCTCTTTATCTTTCCTGTCATCTTCCAAACAAGCTATGTTTTCTTACACACACTCACGTAACAAATTGCAGATCCATACCCACTCTGGATCCTGTTGATAATAGTTCTACTACTGTTCATTATGACTTTGAAAATCCAATCTACCAAGCCGAGGATGGAAGTGAGGAAGATTGTGAAGTACCTGGAGAACTTGCCAGACTGTTACTGCAAGAAGAAAGAACTATACAGCCGCACGAGGATTCAGTTGAAACTGTAAATCTGGGTACCGAAGTAGACAAGAAAGAAGTCAAAATAGGAGCAGGCTTGGAAAACAGTGTCAAAGGAAGATTGATTCAGATGTTACATGACTATATAGAGATTTTTGCTTGGTCTTATGAAGACATGCCAGGACTGGATACTGACATAGTAGTGCATCGTTTGCCAATGAAGGAAGATTGTCGTCCTGTTAAGCAAAAGGTTCGTCGCATGCGTCCTGAAATGTCTGAGAAAATCAAAGCCGAGGTTATGAAACAATTTGATGCAGGTTTTCTGGCTGTTACTTCTTATCCTCAATGGGTTGCTAATGTGGTACCAGTGCCAAAGAAGGATGGTAAGGTGCGAATGTGTGTAAATTACAGAGATTTGAATAAAGCGAGTCCCAAGGATGACTTTCCACTTCCGCACATTGATGTTCTGGTAGATAACACCGCTCAACACAAGGTATTCTCGTTCATGGATGGATTCTCAGGTTATAACCAGATTAAGATGGCGCCTGAGGACATGGAGAAAACTACGTTTGTGACGCAATGGGGCACTTTCTGTAACAAAGTAATGCCATTCGGTTTAAAAAATGCAGGGGCAACGTACCAGCGTGCTATGGTGGTTTTGTTCCATGATATGATCCATCATGAAATAGAGGTATATGTGGATGACATGATAGCCAGATCTCATACTGAAGAAGAACATCTCGATCATTTATACAAACTGTTTGAGAGGTTGAAGAGGTACAAGTTGAGATTGAACCCGAACAAATGCACCTTTGGAGTAAGATCCGGTAAACTCTTGGGCTTTGTTGTCAGTAGTAAAGGAATTGAGGTTGACCCGGCTAAGGTGAGAGCTATTCAAGAAATGCCAGTTCCTCGTACAGATAAAGAAGTCAGAGGTTTCTTGGGACGTTTGAATTACATTGCCCGATTTATCTCCCATTTGACTGCTACCTGAAAACCCATCTTCAAATTACTGAGAAAGAATCAAGAGATGATATGGAATGATGAATGTCAAGAAGCTTTTGACAAAATCAAGAAGTATCTCCAAGAACCTCCAATTTTGATGCCCCCAGTTGAAGGAAGACCTCTAATCATGTATTTGACCGTGTTAGAAAATTCAATGGGGTGTGTGTTGGGGCAACATGACGAGTCTGGTCGAAAAGAGCATGCCATATACTACCTTAGTAAAAAGTTTACCGACTGTGAAACAAGATACTCACTGCTCGAGAAAACTTGCTGTGCTTTGGCCTGGGCTGCTCGCCGACTAAGACAGTATATGTTGAATCATACCACTTTATTGATTTCTAAGATGGATCCTATCAAATATATATTTGAGAAACCTGCCCTCTCCGGAAGAATAGCAAGGTGGCAGATGATTTTAACAGAGTATGATATCCAATACACTACTCAGAAAGCAATCAAAGGAAGCGTGTTAGCCGATCATTTGGCTCATCAAGCAGTTGATGATTACCAATCTATGAATTTTGAGTTCCCAGATGAGGATGTCATGCTTGTTACTGATTATGAAGAACCTGGACCGGATGAAGGACCCGAACTGGGATCCCGATGGACTATGGTTTTTGATGGATCTTCTAACGAATTGAGCAATGGTGTTGGTGTTGTAATCATTTCCCCCAAGGGTTGCCATACGCCTTTCACTGCTAGACTATGTTTTGATTGTACCAATAATATGGCTGAGTATGAAGCATGTATTTTGGGACTCAGAGCTGCTATAGACCTAAGAATCAAGTTTTTGAGTGTGTACGGAGACTCAGCATTAGTAATCAGTCAGGTCAAAGGAGAATGGGACACTAAACATCTGAATCTCATCCCTTATCGAGAGCGGGTGATGACATTAATCCCATGCTTTGAAGAGATTACATTCAAACATATTCCACGAGAAGAGAATCAGTTGGCAGACGCATTGGCTACCATGTCATCTATGTTCAGGTGTGATGGGATAATGAAGCTCCCATGATCACCATTGAACGATTAGATGAACCAGCATATTGTTATGAACTTAATGCTGATGAAGTAGAAGAGAAACCTTGGTTCCACGAAGTAAAAAGATATTTAGAAACTCAGGAATACCCTGAAGGGGCATCCATCAACGACAGAAAATTTCTGAGGAAGTTCTCCGCTAAATTCTTTTTGAGTAATAGGGTATTATACAAACGTAATCATGATTCGACTTTGCTTCGCTGTGTGGATAAAAGGGAAGCAGAAAAGATTATGGAAGACATACACGACGGTATTTTTGGGACTCATTCTAATGGACATACGATGGCCAAGAAGATTCTGAGATCAGGGTATTATTGGTCTACCATGGAAGCTGATTGCCACCATCACTCCAGAACTTGTCACAAGTGCCAGATCTATGCGGACAAAGTACATGTACCTCCTGCTCCATTGAACGTGTTGACAGCCCCTTGGCCCTTTGCAATGTGGGGCATTGATATGATTGGGGAGATTAAACCTACTGCTTCTAATGGACATCGTTTCATTCTTGTTGCTATTGATTACTTTACGAAGTGGGTAGAGGCAACCTCATTTGCTTCTGTCACCAAGAATGTGGTGGCACGGTTCATCAAGAATAGTATCCTTTGTCGGTATGGCATCCCTGAAAGAATTATCACTGACAATGGTACTAATTTGAACAACAAGATGATTACTGAACTCTGCACGCAGTTCAACATAAAACACCATAACTCTTCTCCGTACCGGCCAAAGATGAATGGCGTCGTAGAAGCTGCTAATAAGAATATTAAGAAGATCATACAAAAGATGACAGTAACATACAAAGACTGGCATGAGATGTTACCCTTTGCTCTTCATGGTTATCGCACTTCAGTGCGCACTTCGACAGGGGCAACTCTTTTCTCTTTAGTCTACGGAATGGAAGCCGTTTTACCAGTGGAAGTCCAGATTCCCTCTCTAAGAATTATGAAAGATGCAGGCTTAGATGAAGATGAATGGATTCAGACTCGACTCGATCAGATAAATTTGATTGATGAAAAGAGACTTGCGGCTGTTTGTCATGGACAGATATATCAGAAGCGCATGACCCAGGCATTTAATAAGAAAGTCAAGAGACAGGTGTACCAAATTGGCGACTTGGTGATGAAGCGTATCATTCTACCACAAGGTGACCCTAGAGGCAAATGGATTCCCACATACGAAGGGCCATTTGTAGTTAAGAAGGTCTTCTCTGGTGGAGCCATGATGCTCGCTACAATGGATGGCGAAGACTTCCTACATCCCGTGAACGCAGACATAGTTAAAAGATACTACGCATAAAAGAGACCCGCTAGGTCGACGTATCTAGGCAAAAATAAGGGCATCCCGGCGAACCAAAAAGGTTCGGGCAAAAATTAGGGATAAACATATAAAAAGGTACACCCGGCAAGTCGAAAACCTGAAAAGGCGGCTTGGGCAAAAAGGGTATCCTGGTGGACTGAAAACCTGAAAAGGCGGTCCAGGCAAAAATTAGGGATTAAAGCGTATGACTATGTCCCGTTCTCAGTCAGCTTCACCCAAGTTCAAAGGACTGAACAAGCTAATCACTTTTATCCGACAGCAGGAGATGAGAGGCTTGAAGACATAATGACAGTAGTGGAATTAAAATCAATAGGACTTTTTCTGCATAGATTTCTCTTTATTTTCTTGACAATTTCCTCTTACTAGGATTTCTGTCTCCTTGTACACAAATTGCCTGTTTATAGGCCCTCTTTCAAAATCAATACAATTTTATTTCCAAAAAAAAAAATGCTTTTGTTTTACTTTCTCTATTTTGTTTGCGTAAACGTCCATTGATTTAGTTTGAATTAATATATGCATTTGAATATGATTGATGTTTATCGAAAATACATGCATAAAGTAGCAATAGCAATTACTAAAAGACTTCAGGATCGAGGAGAAGGTCTAACCATGCGTTCCAATGAGTCCGGTTGCTAATTCTATTCCCTAACAAAAACCAGTTATTCCCCCCCCCCCCCTAGAAGAAATGGGCATCGCTAGACAGACCAGTCATCTCTTCCATCCCCAGCCAGGCTCTGTTGAATATTTCTATCATCAGACATCCCCAGCTAAGAAAGGGTCATCAATACAAGTATCTCCAACCAGAATATTGGGATTTATTTTCCCCTGGAAGAACTTTTCAGACGCATAATTCATTCATTACATCATTTCACAGCATACGCATGCATACATTGTTCGCATTTGTTTTCAGAAGCATAAAACATCTCATGCATCATGACATGGCATGAAGCTAACTTTAGTTTGCATGTTAATTATCCTCCGGATACGGTCAAAATAAAGATCCATTCAGACGGACATCTTTATCGATTACATTCACATCTTTCAGATATAATCCACATGAACATCCATTCCGACAAACACTCTGATATCCTCCTAATGATGGCATCTTTAAGCCCATCCCAGACATTTATTGCAAATACAACATACACAAATATTGTCAGATACAGCCTAACGTACGGTTCATTCTGATTCAGCCTAACGTATGGTTCCTCCAACTGTTCCCATACGGTCTAGCGTACGGCCCATTTGGATGTTCATCCCCTCAGATACGATCTAGCGTATGATCCCTTCTGATCTTTATTCCTCCGATACTACCTAGCGTACGGTACATTCTGAAACGTGGTCTAGTGTACGACTACCCTTTCATCCTCAGATACAGCCTGATGGACGACTCATTCTGCAACTCAGATACGATCTAGCGTACGATCCATTCTGATCTTTCATCCTCAGTGAAGTCACCCGCCTAATGGACAACTCATTCTGCTATTCATATACGATCTAGCGTATGATCCATCCTGATCCTTTATCCCTAGCAGGGTATAACTCATTCGGATCCTTATCTCATCAGGTTCAGCCCACCCGAATACCGCCTAACGAATGACTCACTATACGGTCTAGCGTACGACCCGGTGTGGCACCCATGTCCTCAAATTGGCCTAATGTACGACACACTCTGGATAGCATCTTTAAGCCCATCTCCGTCAAGACTAATTGACAAGTGCAAATTTTTGGGGCATTCTAAGTGTTCAATAATCTTCCACCTCCAGACCACGAATGGCGTGCATACCATTCAGACTCTCTCGGTTCAAGAATATTGAACAGGGGCAGCTGTCATACCCCAAAATTTGCCCCTTAATATTTTAAGGCATTCTTCAAGGCACTCCAACTCATTGTTCAAGGCATTGATCTTAAAAGGACAAAGACCCAGCACACAGGTGGCCAAATCCAGAAAATGGCCCAAACTGGCATGCTCGCTAGGCGAGCAACTCCTTCGCCTAGCGAAGCTTGCGAATACCAGAAAACTCTGGGCTTCATCCTGAGCCCATCAGGTCACAAAAATTATTATAAATAGCAGAGTTTCATTCAGAAAAAAGGACAGAAACGGACGGACAGAAACCCTAGCAAGGAAACCCTAACAGAAGCAACCGAGCAAACCCTGGAGGCTAACCCAGAGAATTCAGATCAACCCTAAAGGAAACCCTGAAGGAAACTCATCTGCACAAAGGTTACCTCCGCCAAACTCAATCCGGCGCCAACCCTAAGAGTGACTTGCCAATTCAAGGTTGCAATTCAATTGCAAACAGGTTTGCATTACTATTACCGCTTTATGCTCCCAATTTTCATGTGATATTATAATTAAATTCATAAGTATATTTGAGGTTTTGCGTGTGAATTTAAGTATGCATAGAGATCCTGAATGTTTAACCATGTAATTGCTGTAGTGAATGCCATAGGGTTTGGAGCTTGCTGAAATCGTACTGCTCTAAAATTCAAAACCCGCAGCCGTTCGCTAGCACATCCCTAAGCGAACATGTAGCGAGCGTTCGCTAGGCCTTCGCTAGGCGAGGCAGCAGCGAACATGACAGTCGCTGACTTTTCTGTTCTGATCTTTGCTCATCTGACATGTTTTATTATCACCATGCATTGTTTACCTGACATCATTACTGTTGTGATTCCTTTTGTTTGGTGCAATTCTCGATTGCACCCTGATTTGGTATTCTAACCTGTTTGCTGAATTTTGTAAGGGTTCCCATATTCCCGGAAAAGGTAGCTGGCTAGGTATTCCACTTTATTTGTGGGATACCCTTGTGGAGATTCATCCTAATTACTTAATTGATTTTAATGTGGAGATTCATCCTAATTACCTAATTGATTATAAAATATTGCCTTTGAATATGTGATCTTGGACCTCTCTTTGTTGCCTTACGGTATTACGGTATTATGGTCATGTCCCGCGAATGTGGGGATACATTTAGCAAAGACCCTTCAATTAAATCATCATGTCCCTATAAAATAAATCATCGTCCCTCAGATGTTGCCTACAAATATATGATTTTATCCCTCGATGACCCGTCGTTGTAGCCTACGGTTAAATGATGATTGTCCCTTCGAATGCTAAAGTATCCTTACAAATGTTGCCTTCAATGACCAATCGATGACCCTACGATGTCCCTTTTACATCCAAAGGATAAAACTACTTACTTCTCAATAGTAAGGACAATTTTACCCTCATAAGGATAGGAAATACCCATAAAGACCTTGGGTAGGTATAACTCTTAATTGCTGACTCACAACCTAAAACATTTTTCATACATCACACTTTGCAAAACATCTACTAGAAAATCACCACTTGGTATACATTCATACTAGAATCATTGCCAAGTTATATTTTTCTAAACAACTTTCAAAATTAAATGAGATAAATACTTTGTATACATTCGGACAAGAATCATTACAAAGCTAAACTCTCTTTTCAAAACATTTTCTAAGCAGTTCACAAACACTTTTTCAGACAAGAAAAATATAAGTGATCCAGCAATTAAGAGCCCATGGATAACCATGGATACAAAGGGTGCTAACACCTTCCCTTTGTATAATGTACCTCCCGAACCCAAAATCTAATCAAGGTCTTTCCTGTTCTTTTCCACCTTTCCTTATTGGATAAAAGAAAAGTCGGTGGCGACTCTTGCTATCCGCGACATTTGCTTTCCAAAGCAAAAACACACCAGGTCAGTTCACCGTATGACAATAACATTACTTGCATTTTATACCATATAATGCCTAAAATGTCAGTCGGAATAAATTTTTGGATCTACAGGCAAACTAGTTAAATCATTTGTCAAATGTGTGTCAAAACAATGGGCGAAAATTTTCAAAATAAAGCTTGCAGACATCAGTTTTATTAACCCATGTTTCACATAGTTTAATTTGGTATGCTCGATTTATTTTTCGGCTAATTTTTCGGTCATATTTTGATTCATCTGAGCATTTTAACCAAGCGTTTTCCATTTCAAAATTTGGCAAAAACCTGTATGTTTCCGAGAGGTTTATTTCGCACTGATCATTGTGGTACAGTCATTTCATTTTCCGGGCATTTTTACACTCAATTTTCATACATTTTTTATTCGTTTACTACCATTTTTTAGTCAAAATAATTGGGCCGATTATTCAGAATTAATTATGTTTTTTGTTTGAGTTTTAATTGTGTCATTTTTTTATTATTTATTTTTAAAGTTATCTTTTTTTAATTAAGTTTTTTAAAGAAAAATCAAAGTTTCCTCCCCCACCTCTTAGATATGGACATGTGTCCTCTCTCTTTTGAAAGAGAAGAGAATAATGGTTTTTTTAGTGGGTGATTATGATCTTTCCACTGCAGATATTAACAGTTGTGCAAAAAGGAGAGGACACTAAAAAACCACTAATCACATGCGGCACGTTTTTTATGAGACCCTTTTTTCCTTCCATTGGATCCAATTTTTCAAGAGAAAAATAAAAAGCAGAAAAAAGGTTATCATTTACATACACACACGGCCATTTCCTCCATACTATCTTCTCCATTCTTTGTCCTTTTTTCTCCCTCGTTTTATTTTTCTCTCACTCTCCCTTTCTCTCATCTCTTCCTTCAACCTCAACCTCACCATAAACTTCCACTAACCTCACACCTTACCACTGCTCTCAACCATATAACTCCACCCTCCACAAGCTTTTACTCCTTACACTCTTCTAAACATCACCCTTTTCCATCTTTATCAACCTTCCTCCATCATCACGAAGCATATTTCCTCCGACCTCACCCTCAAACTGCGGATTTCAAGCTCCCTCACTCCATAAACAACAACAACATAACCATTTCCTCTTCTCCGCCGCACACCTTACCTAACATCCACAAAACCCTCCACCACCAACTTAGACAAACAAAAAGCGAACAGTTGCAGACAATCACCACCTCCAAACAACCGCGACACACCTCACACCCTCACTCAAACCATCACGTAAATCGTTCGCTTCCGTATTCGTTATTTTTACGTACATGTTAATTTCCGGTTTGGTTTGTTTAAGTTTATATCTTTATGTTTGGATATGATATTAGTATGTGATTTCATGATATTCATGCTTATCATTTTTGGTTTTGTTGCGTTTCATTTTAATGGAGTTTGGTTTGGGATTTGCTGTTTTTTTTTTTCGTTTCTTATGGCTTAGGGAAGAAGGAGATGAACATTTGTGTTCATTATGTGTTGTTGTTGCTACTGAGTTTCGTTTTGGTTTTTTATTATATTTTTATTCGCGTTTCTATTTTATGTATATCAATGCTTGCCATGTTATGACAACTAATTGGGCATGGTGGAGTGGTTGAGACCTTGGTCTCCAAACCACCATGTCCCAAGTTTGAACTAGAGATGCCCCCTTTTTGAATTTTTCATGTTTTTTTGGTTCTTTTCATTTTGCAAGTATGTGTATATATATATATATATATATATATATATATATATATATGTGTGTGTGTGTGTGTGTGTGTGTGTGTGTGTGTGTGTGTGTGTGTGGTGTTTGCAAATATTTATTAGCAATATGACCATGGGGGAATGGTTGAAGCATCATGCCTCTCGCCTCCATGTCCTAGGTTTAAACCTTTGCTGGCACTTCTCGTTGTATTTTCTCCATTTTTTCATTGTTTTCCATTTCTTTTTCACCCTTATTTTTTATTTTCTTTCATATTTTTTTAGCTATCCATTTTTATTTTCTTTCTAATTTTTGTGATACCTGCTTCTTTTTTGTAACATTATCTTTACTATTTAATTTTTGTTTTTATTTTTTCCATTTATTTTATCCCGATTATGGCCATTGCAAATGCCCCTTTTAATGTTCAAAACAATCTGATACTTGTTGGATTTTTGCCTTGTTTCTTTATATTTTTTCATTGATAAACATCATATTTGAACCCAAGGATTCAACACTTCCCATGTCGTTATTCCACCGATTATTTTATCGATACATTGATGGTATTTCTTCGTATTTTGACTCGTCGTAGACGACATTTTCATTGTTGTCAATATGCGTAAACCGGCTTTGAGCACATTACCTAGGGTTTTGCTTACACTTCTCAATTTTATTTTTTCCTTGCACGTCATTGTGTTATGTGACTTTGACTCACACATCCTTGCATCCCGATTTTAATCAGTACACACTTTGATTTTACTTCTTTCGACTTGATTATTGAATGTGTTGTAAATATAACGTATGTCTTGCTATTTTCTTCACATGGCTTACTCTTGGGCCTTCTTACAATAAGACCAATCTCTAGAACTTACACTCATTTTATTATTGTCTGTTGATTGAGATTGATTTAATCATTTCACTATCTTGTATCCCCATTCGACAAAATGTACCCCCATTCCCATGATGTGTAATAATTTTTACCGCTTTATTTCTTTGTTTGCTTGCCTGTTTAGCTAGTTCTAAGACAAGAATAAAGCAACCATTTCATAAAAAAGATCAAAAATAAAAACTCGAGCCAACGTCGAGTATTTTCTCAATAACCAAATCAATCCATTTCAAACACAATTCATTTCTTTCCATTCCATTCTTGCAAGCCAATTCACTCAGACTCTTTCACATTCGTTCATCAAATGCTTGATCTAACGTCAAGCCCTTTTTACAATAAAACTAAAAAAATACTTAATATTTATTAAACACTTTTCAATAAAGATGGAAATGGAATGGGGTGGACACCACGATCTCATGAGACTAAGATTCAAGATGGATATCTCACCCATCCTAGCACTCGCCATCATTCAAAACCGTCAATACAGTTTCTTCAAACCTTTTCTCAATCAAATCTCTAAAACACCTAAAAATATCAAACACTTTTGCAATTAAGAAGGAAACATAGCATGGTGGGTACCACACACTCCTGAGGCTAGGATTCAAGATGGATATCTCGCTCATCCAAGTTCTCACCATTACTCAAAACACATCCAGACCAATCAAACTCTTGTCTCGCCGCTGTGCAATTGATCCTTAAACCCTTTTTCTCAAATGAAAGGTATTTTATTTCAAGACGATGCAAAATAATGTTTTATCCACTTGAACGTGTCAGTAAGCTTGCGATATTGCCCATAAATGTTGATTTGTAAATCCATTTGCCCGTGATGTAAACGTGCCTTTCTCCATTTGTTTTGGGAATCCCAACAATGTTTTCTTCGATTGACGCAAAATAGCTTTCGCTAAAATCGATCAATAAAGAAGCATTTTCTACCCAAAACTACGTAAGCCTTGAGTTCTCTATTGCACCAGAAGATACGTAGGAGTAGGGTTTGTAAATCTTGTCAGGCCCATTAATAAAAAACTTAGGTTTAGGCCCATTCATTACAAAATCCAAAAACATATCTCTCTTCTTTTATTCTTCTTTTCCCTCTTAATAACTCGAGAAGCCTAACATTTATAAGCTAAAAATAACGCGCACAACTAACCTAATGGTTCCCGTTGAGTACAACGGACGTGTGAGGTGCTAATACTTCCACCTTGCGTAATTGACTCCCAAACCCTGATTTGGTTATGATGACCAATATCATTTTCGTTCTTTCTTGAGTTTTATCGATATTTCCCCTTTCCTTTTTAGGAATAAATAAAGTTCGGTGGAAAATTTGTTCAGTCCCACATGTGAGTGTGCAATTACACTTTGTTAAGTCGTGTTCTTATTTTTTCGAGGTGTGACACATTGCATTTTCTTGCATCTCAAAAAGAAAAAATGACAAAAACATTCATACATTTGCATTTCATCAGCATGCATTGCATATCATTTTCCAAAGAAAAACTCATTTCTCCGTTTGTCCATGACCCACCAACTAATTTCCTGATACCCATATTGAACTCATGGTAGCCGTTGAAGGGCGAGGTGAAGCATGATCAAGCAGAAATAAGAGGGAATATAGACGTATTAAAGGGCCGGTTACACCAAGTGTTGGAAGCTATGCTATCTATGATAGGGAACAATCTTTAGCATGTTTTTGAAGAGAATCACAATCCCCTATCAGGCTTTCCCATGGTGACTAACCCGACGTATGATCTCCCCTTAACTATGCTCCTTAATAAGTGGACATCCCTACTCATACTCAGACTATGCATGTCCTAATATCTAAAGAGGTCCTCATGGTGCAGAAGAACCCAACTTTTCATGTGTTTAGTGCCAAATCTAGTTATACCCCCGATATTTAAAGTACCCAACTTCGAGAAGTACAAAGAGGATACCTGTCCAAGGAATCATTTGGTGATGTTATATCGAAAAATAGCCTCATATACCCACAATCATAAGCCGATGATTCATTGTTTTCAGGACAGTTTGAGTGGGGAATTATTGAGTTGGTACATAGAAAGAAGCCACTTCCAGTCTTAGGAGGATTTGGCCAATGCCTTTTTGTAGCAGTACCAGTACAACTTGGACATGGCTCCAGATTGAAGGCAATTGAAGAGCAATGAATTCTTTAGAGGATATGCGCAACTATGGAGAGAATTGGAAGCCCAAGTGAAAGCACCACTCTTAGACAAAGAATTGGTTGACATGTTCATGGATATGTTGCAGAGTCCATACTTTGGAATGATGGTAGGTATTTCATCGTCAAGCTTCTCTGACTTGGTGATGGTGGGATAACACATCGAGAGCGGTCTCAAGAAAGGAAAAATCCAAGATGCCTCGAGCAGCCAAGCTAGTGAGACTAAATACCTTAGCAATACTCAATAGGAAGAAGAGGATGTCATAAATGCAATCATGGCAGATATCGAGTATTCTCATGGTGCACCAGCAAAAACTTATGGTCATTCATCTTTTCAGCAGTCACCGTTTCCAGCGCCATGCTATCCTTATGGGCAACCAACAATGCTTAGAGCACCATACTAGCAACCTTGGATCGCTCCTCATTCAAATCAGCAAGCCCAGGGCCGAGGGCATCAGAATTAGCATTAGAGCCAGCATAGGCCTCGCAACAACCTATAAAGAAGGAATTCTCCTCTTGATCCAATTCCTATAATCTACAGTCAAATCATGCAACCTCCTATAAAAAGCTATTTGGTGGATCCTAAACCTATGAAGTCGGTTCCATAACCATTCCCTTCTGAATACAATCCCTATGTGCAATGTGGGAATCATGCTTGATTAGTAGGGAACTCGACTAAAGACTACAAAGCCTTCAAGGCTAAGGTACAAAAATTTATTGATAACAAGTACATATCCTTTCGAGAAGGAAACCTGTCGGTGAACGTCAACCTACCGCCTGAATGAGTGACAAGACCTCAAGGGGCATTTCCTGAAGACAATGGATCAAACATGAAGTCATAGGGAATTGTTATCATTTGCATTTGTATTTTATTTTTTCGTTAAATGCTACTTGATTTTAAACATTTTTGTTTTTAATGGTAAGATTAATGAAATGTTTATGCATCTTTTGAGTCAATCCATTCGTATTCACTCTTTCTATTTTTCCTTCATTCATGCAAAAACAAAAAAAAAGCAATATAAACTCTTCTTCCATCCACTTAATCAAACTTTTCTTTAAACAAAGATTGGATGGATGATGATGAAAACTAAATACCTAAAACTGTTGTGGTATGATTTCGATTAAAACTTTGTTGATGATGTAAGGTATTATTTCAAATCCCCAAACACTGAAGAGATAAGGAGTTAGTAACTAGTACACCACTTTGAGCCTAGAAGTTGTTTTTACTTTTAGAACTAAAAACCCTTAATCTTAACTAGGGGCAGAGTAGTTCATTCAGTTAATATGACTTTGCATTCAAGTTGCAAGAGAAAACATCCCACCTGAGGATCAACCATATGTTATCCTTCGAACACATCTTGAAGTGTCAAAGAATTAATGAAAAATCCAAGAGATATTATAGTGGTTGATCCTTATCTACCAATAATATGGTAGTCACGACCTTTTAAAAAAAGAGCTCGCTAAGTCGAACACCATAAAAGACGACTTTGGCAAAAATCAGGGCATCCCGGTAGACTGAAAGCTTCAAAGAAGTGGTCCAGGAAAAATTAGGGATAAAAGTCAATAAAGAGAGGTCATCAAATCCTCAAAAATGTAAAGCAGAGTAGGATGACTACCATTTCAAGAAAATATAATATTGAATCCTCGTCTTTACCATCACACTTTCAAACCCTCTTGTAAGTTGAATTGTGTGTGTTAAATTAACTGAACGTAGGACTGGAGATCATTGAGAAGAAGGGATGAGATAAAATTATAATTTGAGCCTCATATCCTTTTGTTCAAAAACTGCGAAGTAGGCCAGCTACAACCCTTAAAAGACCTAATTGAGGCAGGGTTTATTTTGAAAGCATGCTACAACAAGATTGTGTAACCTGACTATAAAATATCTTTGCTAATCATTTGTATTGGTTACACCATCTTTCACAATGTGAATGGTTAGATCAACATTGTGTTCTGATCATTGTCCCGTTCATTGTATTTCATCCAGTTGGAACCAATCAACTTTGATTTCAAAATTTTGCATAAGCACTGCATTAAAATTACCATTTTTTAATAAACTATTTTAACTACAAGTCAACATTTAGCATCAAAGGAATCCCAACAATAGGCAGTCAGTTGAGGAACTTGATCAAATGAAGAAAGTCCAGTCAGGGGGGATTCACTTTGGGTGTCAGTCAATCTGAGTCGATCACCCCAAGAGTCAGTTAGTCAAGAGTAAATCTCTTCAAGACTCAGACTAAGGTAAGCCACCAAGAGAGCTTAATAAGTCCAAATCTCCAAAGGTCGGTTATCCAGAAGCCTCCCATTCCAAGAATTGGTTCATCAAGGGCAGACCCCTTCAAGGTATAAAACATTTGGGCAAGCCATCTTGAGGTCATCTCATGGAAAGCTGCTTCCAAACTCCTGTCAAGGAAAACCTATTCAAAGACCCAACATACTGGGGCAAGATAAGCCACAGAGGGGCAAACCCTCTCCATGCCTTTAAGTTGCTCAAAAAAACTTTACCATACATCAACAATTGTTGAGTTCGAGATGAGTGTCAAGAAATCATGTTATCACCCTATCAAATAACCTTTCCCTTTTGACAAAGGAACTTTGCTACAAAGGATTCTATACATTACCCACCATAGAGGAATTTTGGAAATCTTCGAGTTATTTCATAAATCATTCTCATGCATTAATCATGTCGTTTTGCACTAGCGTTAAGCCATGCATATCATCTCATTCGTTAAGAATGTGCCCATAGCATGAAAAGATAAATTTCAAATCCAGTTCTCTTCTGGTAGATCTATCCTTCAAGTCAGTTTTTGTCTGATAGTCCATTTTTAAAACCAGTTCCCGTCTGGTAGCCTTTGCTTAAAACCAATTCCCGTCTGGTGGCCGATGGTAAAACCAGTTCCCGTCTGGTAGCCTTTTTCTAACTCTAGTTCTCGTCAGGTAGTCGATTTTCTTTTCAAAACTAGTTCTCGTCTGGTACCCCATCTTAAAGTCAATTATTGTTTGATAATAAATAAAAACACCAATTCTCATCTGGTAAACTATCTGAGAGTCAGTTCTTATCTGACTAACAAAAATTAAAAAACCAGTTCCCATCTAGTAATCTACCATTCAAGTCCAGTTTTGTCTGGAAAACTTTGCTTGAAGCCGGTATATATTTCACTGATGCATGCGGTCAAGTCCAACCTCGTCTGGAAAACTCTGTTTAAAGCAAGTATATATTTTAGTGATGCATGCGGTCAAGTCCAGCCTCGTCTAGAAATCTCTGTTTGAAGCCGATATATATTTTACTGATGCTTACGATAAAGTCCAGCCTCGTCTGGCAAACTCCACTTGAAGCCGGTATATATTTTACTAATGCGTTTGGTCAAGTCTAGTCTCTCCTGGAAAACTTCGTTTAAAGCCAGTAGATATTTTACTGATGCCTTCGGGTCAAGTGCAATCTCGTATGGAATTTAATTTTAAAAGTTTAGCACCGTCTGGAGTTGTATCATTCTTTTCTCCAGCTGTTTGGTATCCCTAGTGAGTCATCACCCTAATTGTCTTTGTCATTCTCCTGTGGATCACCGCTACCATATGTCTCCATTTTTTCCCACAGGCTCACCTTTCATTCTTCATCCTTCATAAACCTCCTACTAGGTTTTATCTCATACCACATCATATCTCTAGCAAAGCAAAAAAGAAGAGACTTTCATGCATTCATAACATCTCATATCATTTCATCAAGGAACAAAATTTGGGTTCTTTAGTATTTAACTATCTTCCATCCCGATCATATGAAGAGTGTTCTTCTTTATATTCTCTGGTTGAAGATACTTAAATTGGGGCAACTGTCATACCCCGATTTTCGTTCCCCATTTAATAAATTTATACGTACATCACGACTTTCGCATCATCTGCATAGCATAACATGCATCTCACCTTACATAATGCCTAAAACTCTAACCAGAATAAATTTTCGATTATACAGACATGCCAGTTGAATCAATTTTCAAATGTACGTAAAATTAGCAGGTGCAAAATCTAAAGATCAGGCTTGCAAACGTTAGTTTTATTAATCTACGGTCCGCGTAATTTAATTTGACGTCCTCGTTTTATTTTTTCGATCGCATTTTGATCATCTTGAGCCTTTTAAACCGATCGTTTTTTACTTCAAAATTTGATCAAAACCTGTCTGTTTTTCAGAGGTTTATGTTGCGATAATCATTTTAATGCATTAATATTAATTTTTAAGACATTTTTGCGCCTAGTTTTTAATCATTTTGAGATCTTTTATTTTTTTATTTTTTTTATTCTTTTGTCAAAATGTTTGAAACATTTAAATATGATTACTTGTAGTCTCACTTTAATTTTATCCAGGTTATTTTCAGATGTTTGATTTTGTTTGTTTTAATTTGTTTTGAGTCATTTTTTCACATAAATAACATTTAAGGGCATTATTGACATTATTTAAAACTTGTAAACCTAGCGTCACACTATATATAATTTCATTGGCCAATGTAATAAGGAGGACAACCAGTAATACTCGGACAAAAGAGCGGCGCCCTCAATTCTACAAGACCTCTCACTTTGAAATAAATAAAAAAGAATACTTTATTTCTTTGAAGATAGATCCATCCATACACAATAACTATCTTTCTATGCCAACAAAAATCACATCCTTCACATATCATCACCACTAAACAATAAGAAAGCTCATGACTAAATTGATTTTTTAACTATTCACGTAAAAAACCTCTACTCTACTTCAACTAGAACTCTTCCCCATACTACTCTTTATCACCTTGTTCCTCCATCATGAACATCACTCCCTTCATTACACTTAAACCAACATAAATCTTCATAAGCTACATGAATCAAAGGGTAACCAACACATCACAACATCAAAATCAACTCATCAAAATCATTTATCATGCTTTTCATCAACACATAAGATCAACATATGAACATCATCATCTCTAATGTTTTCATGGCGTTCGATCACACAATTCACATCAAGAATACACATAGCATGATTAACATATATAAAATCAATAATACATCAATCTAATTGTAGAGGTTTTTCACAAACCTCATACAATTCATAAACCTCAATAATGGAGGACAAGAGAGAAAGGGAAGGAGAAAGGGGTAACGATCCCCCCATACCCTACAAGATTAAGCCCCCTTATCATGAACAGTCCCCTCTTACATCGAATTTACCAAAAAGCTCCAAACTTGACAATGGAATCTCCCTCTTCTCACTATTGCTCTACTAGGGTTTTTTCTCCTTTCTTGTTCTTTTCTCACCAATTTCACGTACTGTGATTTTCTGTTCCCTTCTTTTCTATTTGAATAAATCTTATTTTACTTTTATTTTTTGTAACTATACTAATTCCCCTAATTTCTTAATAATTCACTCAACTTCCCCAATTCCCATTAATTTCTATTTTTCTCCTCAAAACTAATTATTCTTTATTTTCTCTATTATTTCAATTAATTAAATAAAACTCTAAAATATTTCTACTCACCCTCATGAAATTAAATAAAACAAATAATTAATTCTAAAACACGCCAAAACTAAAATAAAATCAGATAATTAAAACTGGGGTGTTACACTTCTTATAAGGGACTCCCTTTTGTTGAAGGCAAATTGAGGTCTTATGTCATCCTGAATGCTCTTCCTTGATTGCTGATGCTTGATATATTTGAGGCTATTCGTTTCCTCTTTGTCGAACATTGTGCTGCAGCAAGGACACCATATTACTTTAGAACCTTTAATTTTGCACCGGTTCAAGAAGTCAATTAACTCCTCCTCAGTTTTTGGATATACCACCTTAATTTTCTCAGTCCAATCCACCATACTCACTTTTTCGACCTTCGTGTTAAGACCTACAATAGTGTTGACCATCATTATCTCCACATGCTCGACGAGATGTGCATCCTTGACTTATAGGGGGTCTGAATCGATTTGCATGAAGGTTTGGATTTATCCCCAAACTTCATCCTGTCATCCTTTAAAGCATCTTGCACCAAATTCCTGAAATGAACACATTTAGAGTTTTTATGACCAAGGATATTATTATATTCTCAAAAACCTTTCTTCTTCCTTTTTTCCAATGGTGGCATCTTTAGGCCTTTCGAAACTATGATTTGACCATCGACAAGTAAAAGGTCAAAAATTTCATTACACTTAGTTACATCAAAAGTATAAGTTTTTGTAATGAATATTTTATTTCTACTTGGTTTCATAGGGTTCTTCCCATTCTAAGGCCTTAAAATTTTACAAACATACGGAAGGCGTGGCTGCAATTCTGCCAGATTAATCTCATTTTCTTTGACATATTGAAAAACTACATCGAGTTCTTGGCTATTATCATTTGTTTCTATATAAGAATTTTTTTTCCTTTCTATGGTCTTAATTTATTCTATCCTTTTCTAATCTAGCCTTCTCTTCCTTCGGGTGTTCGACTTGTCTAACCCTACCTGCTAATTGAGCCATATCCCTTAGATACTGGGTATCTAGCTTCTTTCTAACAAAATAGTCTAAACCACCTGCAATCATTTCGACTAACTCGTGTTTAGGAACTTGAGTAAAGTACCACGACTTCATTAATCTGAACCTATTGAGATAATCATCTATTGGTTCAGACAGTTTTTGTTTCACACTAGCTAATTTGTCAAACTAATTTTTGACTCTCCTTATAAAACTGCTCATGGAACACTCTCTTTATTTGATTCCAATTATATATGGAGTTTGGAGGGAGAGCAGTGAACCATGTGAAAGCATTTTTGGTCAAAGAATTTGGGAAGTATTTCATTTTTAAATTTTCATTATTATCCCGATCTCTAGCTTCTGACCGGTATCGAGCAATGTGTTCAATAGTGGACTCACTAGTGTCACATAAAAACTTAGTAAACTTAGGGATTTTCTAACCCCAGTGGAGTTTAGTTTGCAAGACATATTCAAATAATGAAAAAATAAAATTTGACATATGCACCAACATTAAGACCATTTTGAGTTAGGATTTGTCCAACCATATTGGTTATGCTATTTCCCCCTTAAATTTTTTTGTTGGACTCTCCCAACTACATGATCTGCATCTTCGTTCCTGTTTATGAGCACTACATTTTTACTACCCTGGGTCCATGTTGTTCGACTAGCTGGGGCGCAACTTGCTGTTGCACTTGGTTATTAGGGACTGGATGAATTGGTGTTGGAGGAGCACCAAAGAAGTTAGAAATTCAACCCACTTGATGTGCTAATTGTTAGTAATTATGATTGGTATTTTGGATCAAATGATTGAATAATGTACCAATTTGTTGGGTAAGCATGTTAACCATATCATGGTTACCGTCATCCATTTGTTGCCTCAAAACCATAAGAGAATTATTATTTAAGGGTGACATAACCTAAGGGATGTATCCCAATCCTCCCCGAGATTAACCATTCCACTAGGACTATTTATAGCAGATCCTGATGTCATATATGTGTTGATAGGAGAGGCAACCACCATTACATTATTTGCATACATCGACACATTCGTTTGTAGGCCTACCATTATTGCAGTTGACATGCCACACAAATACTCTATACTGTAGCGGGGTTTTCGTTACCTTTAGGTTTATTGACTAAACCAAAAGTTAACATACAATTCGAGTCCCCACCGCACTTTTATTTGTCCAAAGGAAAGGCTAAAAAGCGAACAAAATCCAAGTAAGAAGTTTTTCAAATCAAAAACTAATAAAAATGTCAGAGATCTAGGTAAGGGGGTTGATTATGAAATGGGAAGGTTTTACGCACCCAAAACATCCTTAGTACTCTAAGGGAACCCTTTTTGCAAATATGTGTTGTAGGTTTGTATTTGTGAAAAGATTTGTGCAAAAAGATTGGAGGGATGAGAAGAGAATATGTTATATTTACAAGTTTTGTTGTTTGAATGGATGAATCCATTGCCTACGTACCATCACAAAGGAGGACCAAAACCTCGTAGTTCGGGGTAAAAATCTCAAAAGATTGGTGAATTGATTTGATCAAAAGCCTTAAGGTCTTTTGTTATCAAAGGGAGAAAACTCAACCTAAACCAACAATCCACCATGTAAGGAAGGCTTCAACATGCTAGTGAGGGGTTAACCCTATAATAAGCATGGAAGACTTATAATCCAATCACTAAGGATGAGGTGAATTTTACATCAACCACTATGATAACTCAAACCTATGGCTAATGTTTTTGAAAAGGTTTTAACAAGTGGCCATTGGAACCACAAAACAACTTGAAATGAGTTATATTTACAAGTTAAAGTTATTTACAAAATGAAGTCAAAGTGGGATTAACATTTATTCACAATGAGTATTTATGAAAAAAGTTTTGAAAAGTCAAAGGCATAAGGCCTAGGTTTCTAATTTGAAACAAAGTCAAAGTTTGAAAAAAAGATTTTGGCTTGGTTAGAGTGGGGAGAAGAAGAGAAGGGCTAGTCCTAAAGCATACAAGGATAAGAGGGGAAAGATAAACCCTTGGAGTTCCTTTTCTTGAAGTCATAAAGATGACTCAAGATGCTCATTTCCTTTGGACTTAGCACACAAACAAGCAATCAAACAATTTGAATTCAAGCCCCTAGGATCTCCACTTGGCTTGGCTCTTAACTTGGCTACTCATGACAATGATCCTCTTTTCACAATCTCAAGATGGTATCCCTATTACACAAGAGCAAACATCAAAAAGTTCACAACACAATAAGGGGAATGGACAAAGAATAAGTTTGGAGGAGAAGTCATTTGAGATCAACTTTGAATTTTAGCATTCTAAAGGCATGAGGCCTAGTTGCTCTTGAACTCCTTTAGGCATAGGTAAGTCCTAATTCTAAGTCCCTTCTCCTTTTGCATTTGGTTCACACAAAACAAACACAAAGCAACACAAAATAACAATATATTTATATACAATATTGGGCTCGAATGAGCAAAAGAAAAATGACATAAACATAAAATATGTGCTCAAGTGAGCAAAAAGAAAATCAATATGAATAATGAGCAAGAAATAAATGACATTAAAAGTAAATGACAAGAAATTAAATGCTCAAATTAAAGTTAGTAGTCAGTAAAGTTATGTTAGCTTGTCATAAGACAATGTAGCGCTATGTTGAGCAATCGTAAGTGGACTAATGTAGTAGTCACACCTATCTGAGGCCGGTTAATAAAAATATAGGCAAAGAACACAAGTTAGAGATCATGACTAGTAAGCCAAGCTCCATAAACTTGTCATGCCAAAACAAGAGGGGAAGGGCCTTGTATTGACTTTAGGTTATTTGCTTGACCAAAAAGCAACCTATCTTGGACACAAAATAACTCACTTGATCATGGATCAAGTTGATTTTAGTTTGGATCAAAGAAGGTTAAACTTCTCGTTTGTCAAGACCAATCATAAGACTTTAACTCATTGGCCATTGATCGAAAGAAAGGGATGAAGATGAAAGGGAGAGGAAAATAAGACCACCACCAAATCCAATTGATCAAATGTGAATCAAATTAATATCAACCAACACCAAACAGAAAAGAAATGAAGATAACAAGTCAAAGAGTCAATGGTATTTTTTTGAATTAAAATAAAATGCAAATAAAAAAATAAACAAATAAGGTCAAACCTCAAATTTAATTCAAAACAACTTCAATGAGTCCCATTAAATTCTCATAGGTTCAACATAGTCAAACAAGCTTTGACTAATTTTCTCACAAATTTTTGAAATCAGAAAGTGATTAAAAACAATTAAAAATAGCATAATATGAATTAAAATCTCAAATATTCTCAAAACAATCAAGAAATTGTTGAAACCATTTTTCATTGACTTATCATGATCCATAGATGCTATGAAAATATTTTTGGATTTTTCAAAAGTCAAAATTTTTTTTAAAATGAATTAAAACCATTAAAAATCAAATAATCCATGAAAAATATCAAATAAAGTCACAAAAATAATTAAAAATCATAATATGAAACTAGATTTTTCAAGATTTTTTTTTGGAATTGGTCTCATATTTTTATGACTTCAAATGAATTTTTAGTGAATTTTTGAAAATCAAATGAATTAACTGAAAATAAAAGAAAATGGAATAAATGAAAAAAACCACAGCCATGTGATGGAGTTCATTAACTGACGTGGTGCTTATGGATGGTTCATATCTGATGGCGCATGGTACATCCAAGTGAAACGCGCTACACAAGGCATTAAATGAAGTATTCCAAATGAATGATCAAGATTAAAACGTGGCAACTAGATCCAATGGCTACAAGAGTGCACACGTGGTTGCAGAGAAAAAAGTTTTAATGAAAATGGAAAACAATGACATGGAAATGAAGCTCGTGTGATGGAGATCATCACTGTACCATTGGATCTTCCTCACTCTTCCTATATTGAGAGAAACATGAAGAAGAAGATCATGATGTTCAAACTGTAAGCTCATGAAATGATGAATTGAAAGCACCAATGGCTTGCCTCAAGTGTGAGGACTTCAGAAAACCACACAAACACAAGAATGCTACATTGAATTAAGAGTTCTAGATTCAAAAAGTTTGAATGTATACCTCTGAATTGAAGCACTTTTGGCCACGAATCCTCCAAGTTCCTTGCTCCTCTTTGATCTATGGATGTAGTGGAAGTGAAAGGCTAAGGAATTAGGCCTTAAAGTTCAGCTAATGATGCTGAATTTCAAGCTCAAAAGTGAGAACAATTTTTGAACAATTCCTTTGGTATGGCTATGGTTTCAATGCTGCAGCAATTCAGATCTCCAAAAGGTTCCCAAATGAATGAGAGGAAGTGGTTATTTATAGCTGAAGGTATCAGATCACACGCTTCTTTCATGTGCATGGCAATTTGAATTTTGCTTGCATGGGCCTGTGCAAGTGTGTGGAAGGCCCAATGATGGCTGAAAAAACATGCTGAGATCAAGTGAAAAGCAAATGGACGTATGCATTGGATGGAAACAGCTGGCACATTCAAGTTTCATCATGAAATATCAAAATGCATATAAATGGAAATGAATTTGAAACTCCCAAATGGTAGATCCAAATGAGTAATGTGAGTAATGGTTGGAAAGCCCTTGAAATAAGGAACAAAAGTCATGTTAGACAAAAATTCATTTGGCATGTGCAAATTGATGAAAACTGGCTGGGAAAATCCAAGTACAAAATATATTCAAAACACTTTGAAAAATTTCACCAAAAGCAAGCTTAATCAAACCCCTATGTTTCTATGATACAAGCTTAAAATGCAAACACCTCCAACATCAAAGTTTTAAATCCTTTCAATATAGTCAATCTAGACTCAAATTTTGCATCATTTGGATTTTCTATGACAAAGTTATGGGCATTTGAAGTTGGGTACTTTTTCAAATTCAATGAATTAGGTCCAAGATGACCTATAATGTTTTGTATTATCACATGTGTTTATTTTAGGATTATGAACTTTTGTCCAACATAACATTTAAATTAGAAATCTCAAGCTTTCCAATGAATTTGGTCTCACCTCAAAATAATAAAAATTAAGGAAGTTATGCCCTTGGTAAGTTGACCCAAAATTAGGGTTTAAGTCAAAATGACCTATAATGTTTTGAAATGAATGATCACATTCAAAGTTTCAAATGGATTTTCGATGAACATGAAAGTTGTTCATATGTTTCTTAGTAACATTTTGTCTCTTGGGGTCATCTTCATTTGACAAACACATCAAAAGTTACATCTCATAGATCCTCAGCTTAGTCAGATGACTTGATTGGGCAACTTTTCAAGGCCAAACTTCCAATCTTGATAAATGAATGATTGAGGATCCTCAAATAGGCTCATATATGCATAAAATGATGAATGAAAGAACTTACCTTGATTAAATTTGATCAGAGGTTGAGATTACTTCATGGGCAAGGCATAGTCAAAGCATAGTGAAATTAGGGTTTCCTTGGGAAACAATCCTCAAGCCCTTTGGGTTATCTTGATAAAATTGGAAAAATGAGATACTTGGGAGACATATATGATGATTAGGATCTTTGTGGACCATTGTCATGCTTCTTCTCTTCTTCATCTAGCCATTGCATTGGGCTTAGGAGCCTCCTATGAGCATTGGAGCACATGATTACTTGAGTTTCAAAACAACAAGAGTTAGTGACATATTTTTGTGCTTTTTGGTTAGTAATCAAATAAGAAGAGCAATAATATACAATACAAGCATGCTTGGTGATCTCAAAACACTCAAACAAGTCCCACCCCTAGGGTTAAGGAGCCAAACATGCTATGATCCTTGAGGCAATGCACTTGTGCAATAACATGATGCCATGAGGGATCTTAGGGTCAAAATTAGGGTCTTACATATACCACTATGGGGAAGTGTAAAATTGGGAAGGATTAGAGGCCTAGGACCTTCTACAGTGGTTGGTGTAACCACAAGATTAATAGGAAAATTAGTTTGTTGTATTGGTGGTATCATCATTTCTAGTTCTGTAGTCGAAACTGAAACTAATGTCTGACTCACGATAGGAGAAGTTACTCCAATGGTTGTTGAAGTGTTTGTACCTCCAACCGTCATTCTGATTGGTTGTTCTTCTGCATTTAGAGTGTTATTCTAGGGAAGAATAATTCCTTGATGAGACGAATTCCCTGATGATCTAGAGATACTAACAATTTTCCACTCCTCAAACGTATAAACACTCAACAATTGATAACATTTAGAGGCGTGAATAACGAAAACAAACATAAAAGCACATATACTCTTTGTAAAAAATTTAAATTTTGCCCAAAAAAGTCCCACCGGATGTGCCAATTTGTTTACTGGTGTTTTTAGTAAACAATCACGAGTTTTAATTCACTTGCAGAATCAAACTCGAAAAATCTTAAAGGACAATTTGTGCTAAACGTTTGAGAAAAATGTGATAGTGCTAAAAGGTGTCCACCGTAAGAAAGTAAATGCACAAGTATTGGATGGATAAAAGAAATAAAGAAACAATACAAAAGTAAAACAATTGGGTAAATAATTGGGTAAATAATGCTTGAATTAAGAGTGAGACGCAAATTCATTCATTTCTTACAAATTATTTATCTCTATGACTCGGATGTGTGGATTCTAATAAGAAAAAAATGAAATGTGAAACTTCATCACAAAAACGAAATCTACTTATATACTATGTCCATAAATAACTGTCAACAACGATTATATCTCTAGACTTTGACATGTATCTTCCATGTGAGTTTATCTTCTTATATGTTTACACGTGTCTTTGATTCTCAAACCGCTTAAATCAGTTATTACTATCGAAAACGTCTTCAAATTACCTACACGTATCTTTCAAAAATTCCACGTGTCAAATTTACAACTTCGTATTGACAACATGACTTAATGACCCATATTTAGCATTTTATTTATTTATTAAATAATGAATGTATTTAGACTATATATAAATTATATACATAAAAGTATTTTTAATATTTTTGAAAAATTAATGTATATAGTATATAAATTATATGCATAAATTTCTTTTCAATTTCTTAAATAATATGTAAAATATTTTTAAAAATTTATTAAATGGTTAACATATATAGTCTCTATATATAAATCATATTCCTAAGTTATTTAATGAATATGTAGTAAATCATACGATTTGCATAGCAATTAATTCTTATAAAACATTAAACAACAATAACTTTTCACATCACTCCAAACATCCGGTCAAAGTAAGAAATCAAAACAAGCGTGAGACAAAATATATAAAATCAAAACAAAATCAAAACGATTCATGCCTAAATAAAAATTCAAAAAGAAATCTCATGAAGGATAATATAGTCATTTCCTTAAAAACAAAATCCAAATGTCATAAGAAACAAGTAAAACCCAATGATATAAAAAGCGACAAAAAAAGAGAATCATAGATCACAAATTTCGTTCCCTTTCTATTCTCTCTGTTTCTCTCTCTAACATTCAACTTCGACCGAACACAAGCAAAAACACAGAACACAAAACAAAAAACAAAAAACAACGTAGCTCTCCCAGAAACCGCAACCTCAAAAACATCAACGACAAAAAATTTCCGATAAAAAAATCTCCCATTCATTGTCGTTTAATTCTCAACCCGTCGTCGTTTTGACACCGAAAAGATGTCGTCCGGCGGCCCAACATCAGCCTCGTCCAACACCAGCCCAAGGGTCGCCGCGGGTCCCACAACAACACGCAGACGCGTACCGGACATCAACAACAACAACAACATCGACACAGAGAAACAACAACACCAACACCAACAACAACAAAGCTTCACAGATTCCTCCGAACTAGAACCCGACGACCCCGCTTTAATAAACACCGTCCACCACCACGTTCATCACCACCTACATCCCATCACGCGCTACCTTCTCTTACGCGCCCGCATTTTACTATGCGTACCAGAAACTTTCATACTTCGGCTAGAACAGTTTTTTCTCTGGTTGTCCGGTTCGGTTCAGGGTCTCCGGTCCGGGAAAAACGTGGGTCGGAAGATCTTTGCGGTTTTAATTCTGATGGTTGTTATGTCGGTTTTTTTTAAGGTTTCGTTTATGGGTGCTGGGGTTGAAATGAATGGGAAAAGTATTGAAAATGGACAATTGATTTTGCAACGGTTTAAGGAAGATTGGGCTTCGGCTCAAAGGGTTGTGACTGAAACTGAAACTGAAACTTCTATGCCTAAGAGGGTTCTTGAAAGATTGGCTGTAAGTCATTATTATTTTTTATTATTCTTTTCTCTTTTTCTCAATCATAAATCACGTTGCAAAAAGTGCTTTTTTTTTTACTTGTCTCAACAAAATTCTCTTTCTGAGAATCCGTTTTTTAATCGCTTTCTAGCTTTTTACCGTTATTAACTTATTATGCTTTAGCAATAGAAAGAGAAAAGTTTTTTTTGGAATCAGATTTTCAATTATTTTTGTATGGTCAAGGTATGAATGTAAATTACATTTATGAGTTTTTTATAATAAATTCTCCATTCATATAGCTCATGTTTAGGTGCAAAGAAATTATTTTTCTTACTATGGAATATTTATTACTCTTGTTTGACTAACCTCGTATTTGTTTTAAAAAAAATACTACTCAATTAGTAATATATTTTTGGTAATAAGTGCATTCTAGAAATTCACTCATATAGGAATAGGAATTTGTTTCATAAAAATTCATAAAAATTAAAGTTAATATCTTTCTCAGGAAAAAATAATACTAACTTAGTATGAAAAAATAAAATTCCTAGTGTGGCATGAGAAACTGTATAAGAAATTGATTTTGTTTTAAGGAAGTGATGTCTCAATCAAATAAGTGGAATTTTCAAAACTTAAATTTTAATTCCTTCCATATTGAAGTCGGTAGAAACATATCGTTTGAATAATTTTGGGTTCTTTCCACTTGCTAGGTGGCTTTGTCCCTAACACAGCTTTGTATTGCCTTTTTAGATTTTTCTCACGCGTTTTCTGATTATGTTTTAATATTGATTAATTCAGTTTTACATAATTTTTTGTTAATTAATAATTCGTGGTTATACATTTATTTTTCTCATGATCATGTTTGAATTTTTTGTTTTTGTGATGATTTTGAATAGACTCCAGAAATATGGATGAAGCCAAACAGTGACAAGTATTATCAATGCGTGTCACGACCTCGGAGTCGAATTAGTATGTACACTTACCTTTGGTTTCTGCCATGTTTTGCTGATTCTGTTACATTTTTGTCTCATTTGCGGTTTTGTATTTATTTGTTCCTTTCAGAACCGTCAAAAACCAACGGCTATCTTCTTGTTCATGCAAATGGTGGATTGAATCAAATGAGAACTGGGGTAAGTTTGCACACATAATTATTAATAGTAGGGTCCACTTCACAAATAACCTTTCTTTCATATATATATATATATATATATATATATATATATATATATATATATGTTAATTGTGGTCCACTTTGCTGATTATAAGAAAGTTGAATGAAATGCAGATATGTGATATGGTTGCAGTGGCAAAAATAATGAATGCCACACTTGTTCTTCCTTCTCTTGATCATGATTCATTTTGGACTGATCCAAGGTAAATTTTCACGATGCAACAAATTTGTGATTATATCAACATTTGTGTTACTATTGTTTTTCAAAATATAATGTTTCTAATATATTTCAGTGACTTTAAAGATATTTTTGATTGGCGGCACTTCATGAAAGTCTTGAAAGATGACATTGATATTGTTGAGTACTTGCCTATGCGGTATACATCTCTCAAGCCTTTTGTCAAGGCTCCGGTTTCATGGTCAAAGGTGTGGATAATCAAATAACTCGAACCAGTGTCTGTCTTTCCGCTTTTTTTTTTTAGTCTCTCGCCTTTTTTCGGTTACGAGTTTATCTTTTTAGTGGAATGATGTCTTAGTTAGATGATTCTTTTTGCAGGCTAGTTACTACAGAAGTGAGATTCTTCCTATGTTGAAGAGATTCAAGGTTGTGCAATTTACTCACACAGATTCAAGACTTGCGAACAATGGTCTCGCTTCGTCTATTCAGAAACTGAGGTGCCGTGCCAACTACCATGCTCTTAAGTATACGGTTGAGATCGAGGAGCTTGGAAAGACCTTGGTTGATCGGCTAAGAAACAATGATGAGCCTTATATTGCCCTTCATTTAAGGTATTGTACCTCATGAACTTATGGATCTGTTTGGTTTTAGATAACGTTTTCGGTTTCTGGTTTTTATTGCACAACACTTTTTGAACAAATGGTTATTCTTCTGTGATACGCAATGTAGATATGAGAAAGACATGCTGGCTTTTACTGGCTGTAGCCATAATCTTACTATGGAGGAAGCTGAGGAACTTAGGGTTATGAGGTATGAAGTGAAGCATTGGAAGGAAAAAGAGATCGATAGTGTCGATCGGCGGTTGCAAGGAGGATGCCCTATGTCACCTAGAGAAGCAGCTATTTTTCTAAAAGCCATGGGGTATCCTTCAACTACAACAATCTACATTGTTGCAGGACCTATATATGGTGGCAATAGTATGGCAGCCTTCCGCTCCGAGTATCCGAATGTCTTTACTCATTCGACTCTCGCGACGGATGAGGAATTAGAGCCTTTCAAGCCGTATCAAAACCGTCTAGCTGCTTTGGATTATATTGTTGCGCTTGAAAGTGATGTTTTTGTTTATACTTATGATGGAAACATGGCTAAGGCCGTGCAAGGCCATAGGAGGTTTGAAGGATTTCGGAAAACCATCAATCCTGATAGGTAAGTTTACATAACACGAATAACTATCTAGACCGAATTTAGATCTTCTCCGGTCTTTCCCTCTCCAACCAAATCTTAGTTGTTGGAAAAGAAATGGCTGGAGAAGATCCTTAACGATCAAGGGTCAAACCGCACTCACTTTTTATTCTTCTTTCAACGTTTGACATATCATTTTTTCATCGATCATGTTACCAACATATATAAAACTCGTTTTGTTTCGTTTGCAGATCAAATTTTGTCAATCTTATTGATCGATTCGACCAAGGCTCGTTATCTTGGGAAAATTTTTGTTCCCTAGTTAAAAAATTGCACACCGAACGACAAGGTGCGCCTTATCTTAGACAGGTAGGCGAGACACCGAGGATCGAAGAGAATTTTTTCGCCAACCCTTTTCCCGGTTGTGTTTGTAACAAGTCTCAAGAGCTAATTACAAGCCAAAAACTAGACCAAAGATTTGGCATTCTAGCAAAAAGATGATAATATCTTAGTTTTTGTCATATAATGACACAGCAAAAGGCTAAAACATTGGAGCTTCATCATGTTATTATTATGGCACTACCTTAAAGTTTAAGGTAACTCACATGAGTTGTGGTTGGAATGTGCTTTTCTTTGAGGAGGCTTTTGAAGAATCAAAAGGAGCCTTATGAGGTTCTTAATTTATTCAAAATACTAGTTTGAGTTTAGGTATACAAAAAGGGTAAAGAATAGAAAGTTTGTGTATAGTGTTAAAAGGGAAATTTAAGGTTAGAAAAGTTTACTAGGGGTGTTGGACTTATTGTTGTTGGAGTTACACAATGTTAAAATCATTGGATTTATTGATTAATTTCTTGGAGGATCATGGCTAAATGGAGCATAATTGGATTCATTTTTGGATTGTGAAGGCTTGTATAAATTGCTTTTATACTTAACAATTGATATGTTGTTTATATTTAGATTTAAGATGTGTACCTTTATCTTGAATTGTAGGGCAATGGCTCTATGGCTCTGAATGTATAAATTTTGATGATTTGGTTAATTTATTGTTTTATTAAAGTCTATAAAACTGTTCTTGATGTTGAAATGTTGCAAGATTTTGAATTTTGGTTACATAGTGTATACTTAATCAACTTAAAAAAAAACTACTTTCAGTCAAAGATACTCAGATTAATATTACACCCCTCATCCTCTCAGTTAATTTTGTTTATATGTGGTTCCTATTACGACATTCCGAATATGTTTGCTTAATCCAAGGTTGGCCACGAATTTTTGGCATCTATGCTTACTACTATTAGAAGGAAAACTTTGTATTCCTTTTGTAAATTTGTTAAACTTTTTCTTACACAACACCCTACTTCATTAATCAAAAATAGCCTTAAAAGCCCGAAATACATTTGGGTTGGGCTCAAAAAGCTTTATGCTAGTTTTCATAGTAATAGCTAATTGGGCCATCCTGTGAGCCCTTTGGCTTTTGGTCCGGTTTATGATATTTATGTCCCCCCGTCTAAAATGAATCTAGGGTTTTCACAATATTCTAAATTTGGTATCTCATATGGATTTTATCGATGTTGTCTATGTCCCGCTTTCACTCTTTCCATTAGTCCAAGACAATCAGTGTTTACTTTCACATTCCTTTTTCCCATCACCATAGTCATCATAAGAGAGTTTATCACCGCTTGAGCCTTCGCTACCATGGGATTGTGGAGTCTTGTTGATTTCAAGTGACCTCAGCTTCAACATGTCCCTTGTTGTTTTGATAGATCGCTCACATATTCCATTCACCCTTTACCGTCAGATTTGTATCAGTATTGTGTTACATGTATCCTTATCAGTGTTCTTTGTTTTTGTTCTTGGTATGGTTATATTCTCATCTTTCATCTAGAATTCTATGCTCTCCTTTTTTTCTAAAGCCTTGATATACTCGTTCTTTTTATGCTTCGTTTTAGGGTTTCCCCCGCTATTGACAACCACTTTCACTTCCTTTAAACTGCCATGATCCTCCCTCGCCTTGCTTTTTTGTAGTTGCCTCTATGATGGATCTGTGACATCGGTATTTGTTTCTCTTTGCTATTATTTTCATTATTTTTCATCTGCATGTGGTCTTTCTTAGTTCTAATTTGCTTCGATTTGTCTTGGTGATTACTTTTTTGGTGCAAGTCATTGTTGTTGATGTTATTGTTGCTTTTGTTTCTCCCTAGTTGCTTCCTTCCATTCCTTTGCTCATCCTTAGTACACTACTATCTTTTCCTTTTGGATGTTTTTCAAGTTTCTTGTTTTCTTTCCGCTTGTCTTCGTTGCACTTCTCGATCCTATCTTCGGGATAGCCACTGAACAACTCCTTTATGGTAATACCTTTGTTTCTCCTTTAAATTTTTTCTATGTTCTCATACATGTTGATCATCTTGTTGGTGTTCCACTCTTCTTTTATGATGGTAATATCTTTGATTTCCCAATTCTTATTGAAGGAAGGATGCTCATCCCTACGGTGAATGGAATATCCCTCATTATCGCTGCCTTTGTACCCAATACACCTATTCATTAAGGTAATTAGCTAGTCTTCACTTTTATTGTCAGTGCCATCATTTTTTGTTTATGCTTTTGGATTTAACATCATTGTTCGGTTTTTTCATGTTCTGCTGAGGTTGTCTGTTGTCCATAGATCCCTTGACTTTATCATTTGGGTTCTTTGTTTTGGAGGTGGATCTCTTCTTATTTTCACTCTCATAACCCATTTCTTTCATCGCCTGACTAGTATTATGATTTTTATTAATTCTTCTTTTTCCACCAAGATCATCCATTATGTGGTTCATTCCCATGTCATGATGTTGTTAAACCTTAATAATGCTCTTATTGTTTTTATCTCTTTCTGCAGACTGTAAGTTTTATCTCCCCTCTTACTCTTTCTTATCTTAGCATCCTAGTTATTACCCTTTTATTTCTATTATCTTGATGAGTATTTGATTGTTGACACTTTCTTCCCTCTTGATTGAACATATTGCCAGCATAGTTGATAATATTATCTATAGAGAGATATGTTTCCTCAAAGATATTATTATTCCTATCCCACCATATTCCATAGAGAATAACCATAACATAGTGTAAGGTCTCATTATCTTTGTCCTTTAGGTTTTGCCATAACCAATCATTTATATTCTCTTCCTTCTCATAGTTGAGGTTTAAGTTATGCATGGATCCAAATCAAATTTTCTTAGTCCACTCACAACTAAGGAATATGTGATCATCCATTTCCTCGTGAGTCTTACAGTTAGGGCAGAAAAAGGGCATCTCAGCCCCGAGCACCCCTGATCGGAACTGCGTTGTTGAGGATTTTCCAAGTTAGCATCATCACTTTAGGTTGAGTCTTTATTAACCATAATTTCGTCCATACCTTTTCCTTATCTTTGTAGTTAGAGGGGTCAGGTTTATTACTATTACTAAGAGTATTAAAATGACGGTACCCTGATTTCATAGGGTAATTTCCATCTACTGTAGCCATCCACATAATAGTATCCTCATCCTCATCATTGCCTATATGAATCTGGTTTATTCTCTCTTTGTCGTACGAAAGGAAAGTTTTGTCAAGAATGTTTTGATTCCATTTTTTATATTCATGATTAATTAGGTCCCTAATCCAAAGCACATGAGAATCCAAGACATCCATGTTAGGACTTTAAATTATCCCCGATAAGGAATCCATGGATCACCCCATACTTTAATAGTTTTTCCACTATCCACTTTCCAACAACAAACTTGAAAAAGTTTATCTTTTCCATGCATAATGCTTTTACATGCATAATTATCCTTAGGATTGCTAGTAGCTTCCATGAGGGTATTATTTGTGAAGTATTTCGCCTTTAGGCACTTAAATATAAGAGAATCATGTTGATTATATAGCCTCCATATTTGTTTGGCTAATAAGGCCTCATTGAAAACCTTCATATTTCTAAATCATATCCCCCCCTTTAGTATTAAATTACACATGTTATTCCATTTAGTCTAGTAGATTTTTTTTCCTTTCTTGATTAGCACCCCACCAATAATTTTTAAGAAGACCATCAATCTCCTTGCACATATTTTCAGGAAATTTGTATATGCTCATAGCGTAAGTAGGGATTTCTTAGGAAACCTCTTTAATTAGAATGACTTTCCCAACATAGGAAAGATTTTCTTTCCTTCCACCCACTTATTTTATTTCTGATCTTGTCAATGACGTAGTTAAACTCAGATTTTTTGGAACTCCTCACTTTGATAAAACCCCTAATATAGAACCCCATTTGATTGGTAGTGGTTATAAGTATCCATTATTTGAACTTGTCTCTAATGTCAGTAGTAAATTTATTGATAAACACCCTGCTAGATTTATTGAAGTTGATCAATTGACCCAAACACTGTTGATAGTTGGTGAAGATTTTACTAAGCTCTTGGGCCTCCTTTTCCTTGACTGTACAAAAAAGAATACTATCATATGCAAAGAATATGTGAGAGATAGTAAGAGCATTCTTAGATATTTTGATGCCATGTAAGAGCCTTTCTTTTTCACTGGCATTTATAAGCCCAGAAAGAACCTCAACACATATGAAGAAAAGATAGGGGGATAGGGGGTCCCCTTATCTTATGCCTCTAGAGGTATTAAAAATCTCATACTGAGTCACATTTATAAGGATAGAAAAAAGTCACAGATCTAACACAGTTCATGATGAGTTGAGTCAACTTATTAGGGAATCTCATAGCCTTAAGGGTCCCTTCAATGAAAACCATTCAAGCCAGTCACAGGCTTTGGCCATGTCTAGCTTCAGCCCCACATACCCTGTTTTAGTATTCTTCTTCTTATGAAGAGAGTGAAAGGCTTCATGCGCAAGGATGACATTGTCAGTAATAAGTCTCCCAGGGATAAAAGAACTATGGGAAGGATTTACAATGGTATTCAATATAGGTTTTAACATTTTAGATATGGTCTTAGTGATTATCTTGATAGTTACATTGCATAAAGATATAGGGCAAAATTCAGCAAGGGTGTAAGGATTATTATTCTTTGGAATGAGATAAATAAGAGCGTGGTTAATGTTAGAGACATTAGCAACATTGTTTAGGATGTTTAGAGTCTTATCCACCATATCCTTACGTATAATCTCCCAGTATTGTTGATAAAAGGAAGCTAGCAACACATCAGAGCGAGGAGACGCATTACCTTTCATTTGGAATATAACTTGTTTAACCTATGTAGTAGTGAAGTATGGTTTAAGCTCTTCCCTCATATTAGAATTGATTCTATTGTTCAACACTCTAAAGATGTCATTTTAGGCATTTTGATAGTTGGAGGCAAATATTTTGGTGAAATATTCTATGAAGACATTTAAGATATCTTCCTCCTTAATGTACATAATGCCATCTTCTCCCCTGATTTTTTGAATTAAATTTTTTCTCTTTCTTTGAATGCCTTTTTGAATGAATTATTTTGTGTTTTTGTCACCTCCCATCAGCCAAGAGCTTTTGGCTATTTGGCTCCACCAGATTTCCTCCAAATTAAGGGTGTTAACAGGCTCTTTTTTAGCATTTAGGATGTCCAGAATGTTATCAGCATTTGGGGGAGTTTTCCTTAACTAAGCAAGTCTGGTGAAAGCCTCTTTTCTATTTCTCTGCAAGTTTCCAAACTTCTTAGTCCCCCATGTGTTTAGGTCTTTGAGGGTAGTCTATATCTTAGCAAAAAAAAGTTATCCCCTGAGCTATTCCAAGAGTTTCGTAATATCTCAAGGCTTTCTTCATCAGTCATCCAGATCCTTTCAAATTTAAATCCTCTATTTCTTTTATACTCCTTTATCCTGTATGTATTATTATGAGAAAAAAATAGTAGAGGATTATGGTCAGAAGCAAAAGGTAGTTTCCATAATTTTGAAAGTTTTCAAGCCACTTATTAGAAACAAGAACTTTATCAAGTCTGGCTTGAATAAAGTAGTTACCCAGTTGATTGTTAACCCAAGTATAGGGATCCCTTATTTAGCCAGCATCACAGAGATTACAATTAGTTATAGTTTCAGTAATCATATTAGCCATTTTAACATCTATAGTATATATCTTAGCAAAAAAAAATTATCCCCTAGCTATTCCAAGAGTTTCGCAATATCTCAAGGCTTTCTTCATCAGTCATCCAGATCCTTTCAAATTTAAGTCCTTTGTTTCTTTTATACTCCTTTATACTGCGTGTATTATTATGAGGAAAAAAATAGTAGAGGATTATCAGAAGCAAAAGGCAGTTTGCATAATTTTGAAAGTTTTCAAGCCACTTATTAGAAACAAGAACTTTATCAAGTCTGGCTTGAATAAAATCGTTACCCAGTTGATTGTTAACTCAGGTATAAGGATCCCTTATTTAGCCAGCATCATAGAGATTACAATTAGTTATAGTTTCAGTAATCATATTATCCATTTTAACATCTATAATATATATCTTAGCAAAAAAATTATCCCCCGAGCTATTCCAAGAGTTTCGCAATATCTCAAGGCTTTCTTCATCAGTCATCCAGATCCTTTCAAATTTAAGTCCTTTGTTTCTTTTATACTCCTTTATACTGCATGTATTATTATGAGGAAAAAAATAGTAGAGGATTATCAGAAGCAAAAGGTAGTTCGCATAATTTTGAAAGTTTTCAAGCCACTTATTAGAAACAAGAACTTTATCAAGTCTGGCTTGAATAAAATCGTTACCCAGTTGATTGTTAACCCAGGTATAAGGATCCCTTATTTAGCCAGCATCATAGAGATTACAATTAGTTATAGTTTCAGTGATCATATTAGCCACTTTAACATCTATAGGGTTCCCCCTTGTTTTTCAGAGGAAAACTTAACCATGTTAAAATCTCCAAAAAGGATCCAATTGTCCATGTTAATACTATGATAGAGGTCAACTATTATAGCACAAGTCATGGGTTTATTAACCGGCTTATAGTGGCCATATAATCCAGTTATTCAACAATCAAAAATGTTATCATTAAATATGATATAGACATCATTGAAATGTTTATTCGTATCAACAATATTCAAATTAACATGATTAGCCCATATTAAGATAAACCCTTTAGCCTTACCACCACCAGAGGTGGTGCAACCAATAGCCACAAAGTGAGACATGTGATTAGCAAAATTATGGAAAGTTTTCTGAAAAGAGTTGATTGAGTATTTGGCTTCAAAAAGAAAAAGGATATCCGGGTGATGCGTATTGATGAGCACCTTTAGGGCTCTAAATTGTATGAGGGTTTCCCAACCCTCAACAGTTCCAGCTGAGGATCTTCATGCCTCTCAACTGGCATTTGGAAGAAAAAAAACATGTTGCTTATGTACTTTCCTTGGTGGTTTCAAATTCAACCCTTGTGTAGTCACCATTGCTTTATGTTATTTTTTTCCTTTTGATGCCTGGATTAATGTAGTTGTCGCCTTCACTATCTTGCTTTCATGGATTCTCTTGCTCATCTTTCATAAAAATATCTCCCAATTTCTTTATCATAGCTTCAAGAATAAAGCCGAATTCCCCATAATTATGGGAGTTCATAGGATTGCTACAATAGGTTTTCTCTATTTGGTCTTTGATCCTTTTCCCATATTCTGTAGACCTGAGCCAAAGTCTAAAAGGATGCTTGATGCGAGGGTCCATGTTTTTTAGGCTTTCCAGTGCATAAAACTCTTTATTATGCCCCATGATTGCTTAGTTGAAGCAAAACACAAGGATTAAGATTATGCATAAAACTCTTATATAACTAAGATATAGATTTCGATCCAAACATGAACGTAAATTCAGAGGTGTTCTTCCTATCATCAAGGTCACCTGCATGATCAAAATAGATAGTCTATGTTGTTTCACTTTTGTGTTTCTATTATACAATATACTAAGGCTTAATATTCCTTTGAGATATCTCGTTATTCTCTGGGTTGTAGTCAAGTGAATATCAATTGGTCTTTTCATATATTTATAAATTATACAAACGGAGAAAGTGACACCAAACCTAATAGCAAGAAAATACATTAAGCATCCTATCATTTTTCTATATTATTGTATCAACAACTCTTTCCCCTTTATCTCTAGTCAATTTTTTATATACTTTTCATACTAAATATTAGGAAAATATCTTTGGTATATTTTTGTTGATGGATGAAATCCCATAGTCAACTTGTGTGACTTCTACTTTAAAAAATACCTCATCTTACCCATGTCAATCATGGAAAAACCACTTTGCATTGAGCTCTTAAATGTCTCAAAACATGCTTTCATAATTTTTCGTGGAGATTAGATCATCAGTATAAAGGTTGACTATAAAAACTTTACCTTCACGTTCTTGTTTCATAAACATAGTGTCTTCATAGGACATATTTTGAATTGTTCTTGACATAAGTATACTCAATTTTGTTGTACCAAGTTCTTGGTGTTCGGTTGAGTCCATATAATACATTTATTTCTAGTTGTACACTTTTCCCTCCTCCTTATGATATCCAAGTGACTGATCTACATAAACACATTTAACCAATTCTCCATGAAGGAAGGAATTATCACATCAAGCTTATATACAATATAGTTTTTGCATGCTTCAAAGGACAAGATAGTTCTGACAGTGTCTCCTCTAGAAACCAGAGCAAAAAAATCCATTATAGTTACTTCATGCCATTGAGAGTAACCTTTACTACTAGTTCTTCTTTTTTGCTTTTCAATTTTTCCATTTTTATTTTACTTAATTTTGTATATCAATTTTATATCAATCTTCTTGTCTCTTACTCGCATATGTGTTAACTCCCATATGTTTTTCTTATCAATGAGATTTATCTCTTGATTCATAACCCTTCAAATTCCAAGCTTAGAACCTTCTTCATATGTACTTGGATGATTACTTGTGCCAAACATGGGTAAATTGTGTAATTTCCTACATTCTACATCCTCTTGACCTATGACATAGTCCTTAAGGTAAGTAGGTTCTTTTCTCTATCTTGGAGGTAGCTCATCAAAAATAGTATGTCTCTTCATCATTGGAATCAGATTCAATGATCTAATTTCTACACTTATTGGTTGAGAATCTATAAATCTTAGACAAACATGCTTGAGTTATCTTTTAAGTTGAATACATAACTGTATAGACTTGAGAGTTTTTCCGAATTCATATATTCAAGAATTGTTAATACACAAATACTTATACTTCTCTTTTATCTTACTTAACACATAGAGTCTAGCCAAAGTGAAACATTGACTCAATCAATAATGAAGTTAAAGTTGTAAAGAAAAATGCTACCTTTGTCAAAAGAAATGACCCATTATTTGTTGGACTTCAAAGATTTATCTTTTGGAATTTCTTATCCCATTCAATATGATAGAAAATTATCATATAAAAAATTTAAAATATTTTTTAGATTTTGGATATGCATTTTCGAAGACGTCTTATTGTCTAAGTCATATTACAACTGATTCAAAGATGTATCTCTAAAATATGGGTAATGCTAACTTGTGCCCCAATGACACATGTTAAGAAACCCATAAATAGAAAATTTGTATTAAAAAAATAAATAAAATTATTAATTATAAGTTTCTAATAAATTCAATACACAATTTCGAAGAATTTATTTCTATATTGATCTTTTAACTTGTGCCCTTGGGGCACAAGTTAGCATTACCCCTAAAATATTTCAAAACACATTCATTCATCCCACTGAATCACGTTAACATATTTTGTAAACACGAATCTGGAGATACATCTCTGAAATATTTCAAAATACATTATACACATCCCTCTCTATAAAATCCATTTTAAATGTTTATTAATTCGGAGATACATCTACGTAATTTTTTATATTAAATCAGATTTCTATTGATTTAACTGCATCCAAAAATTCATATTTAAATTATAAAAAAATAATTCTTTTCACATGATATCTTAGTAATACATAAGATAATTACGTATTTTCTTATATATATATATATTTTCTATACGTGGAAAAAATATAACATACTTTTCCTAGTTTAAAATGGAAGTGATAGAATAACAAGAAAAAAATCTCAAAGACTATTCATTTTCTTTTATTTTCAAAAATAAATAAGATTAAATAGGTTAGAACTCTCAATAAATAATACATAGCACATAGGATTTGCAAAATTTTGAGGTATTTCTAACAAGTTTTGATTTATTTTAATTTTTCAATATATATTATATATATATATATATATATATATATATAATATATATATATATATATATATATATATAATATATATAATAATTTTTTTTACACACAAATTTGATAAAATTAAATAATTTCATACACTGTCACATAAGTATAAGTATAAGGTAGATTCAACTTAAAAGTGAAGATAAGCTTGGTAGAAAGTGAAATATTTTTCAATAAATGTATCTTTTCATGTATTTTATTTAAAACTTTAAGAGACAGTATATTAAATTTTCTCTGAAATATAATTAAAACTTAAAATATTAAGTTATCCACTATTTCTATGTAATCTCTATTTTTTTTTTGATAAACTATGTAATCTCTATTTAATAGAGAAGGAAAAAGGGAATAGTCCAAGGAACAATTTTTGAAAAAATAAAATAAAAAACAATTTTCTATTTCAGTTGGGGGTATATATAATATAACTTATATAGTGAGTGTAGATGCAATTTGGTATTGGATAAGAACAAATATGTGACTTTTCAGTACTTTTTAAATTGATTAGAACAATTGATTTATTCAATACTTATTAAACTAAATAATTTTTTATAAAATAAATAAAACTTAATAAGGCCATATTTTCTCTACATGGATAAGTTTTCCGATTTAACATTAATAATAAACGTCTAACGTGGGGAAGTTGTTAAGTTTTTTATTTTTTATTTTCCTTAGGAAAGTAGACTATTAAGTTTAGTTACATCATAATGTATAGTTTACTTTACTCGATCATGTTGTATACCTAATCAACTTGAAGATTATTTTTTGTTAAAAGCCATTTTCATTCAAAGGAAGAAACATTTGCAAATTTTTTATATGTCTATTGTGACATCCGAATATGCTTGCTTAATGCAAGGGGGTTTAGCCCACGAAATATTGGCATGTATGCTTACTACTATTAGCAGAAAAACTATTTTCGATAGATTTGTTAAAAGAAATCTCTCTCTTATTAATTACAATTTTTATAATATTTTAAACATAAAATCATTGCCATTGGAGAAAAGAATGTGGAACCAGAAGATACACTCGAAGGAGATCATATCATGAAAGATGATAATATTGAAGAAGATAAGAACGAATGTTTGAGGGTAGATGAAAGAAAGTTTGGTGAGTATGAATGTCCATAATTCATTCTTTTGAAGAATGAGGAGAAACAGATAGGAAAGTTGCGGAGGAAACATGTCATTGTGAAAGTGTTGGATAGGAGGGACATATATAAAGTATTTCAAAGTAGACTTCAACAAATGTAGGATAGGAGAGGGTGATAAACATAGTGAATATGAGGCAAGATTACTATTTAGTAATCTTCACTAGTTAAGAAGACCAATACACATCTTTGATGGAAATATTATGGCTCATTTATGGTCACTGCATTTTCGTTAGAGAATGAAGTGTTAACTTTTGCCCCGCGAACAATGTTATTGAACAAGTTGCACTATGGATCCGGGTTTGTGGTTTACCAATAGAATATTATGATGCAAGAGTGCTAACTTTCGTTGGTAATCGCATAGGTGTAACGATTAAGGTGGATAGGAACACTCTTACAAGGAAAAAAGGTAAATATGCAAGCCTATATGTCTAAGTGGATTTGACAAAATCTCTACTAGCAATGTTTTTAATCAAAGGAAGACATTATACAGTGGAGTATGAAGATATGCATTTATTTTTCCTGGTTTGTACAAGTTTTGAGCATTGTAAAGAGGGATTAGTAGAAAAAAATGGCGAAGGAAGTGAGGAATGGAGAAGGAAATGATATGGGGAGGGTGTATGTATGTGAAGAGAGGAACGGTGAAGTAGTTGACATGGGGTCTTAAAAGATGGTGTAGAAATCAAGACGTCCTCATAGACTGAAAGATGTGGAAGAAGAAAAAATATACAAGATTGGTGCAACAATGAGACAGGTCAGAGTTCCGACAAAAAGAATGGCCATAAATGCTCACGAAAATAACATGGGATCTCTCTTTATTATTCTTAATGAGGAACATATAGAAATGGTAATTGACAGTCATGATATTCCTGAGAAGAAAATTGGTTATCAACCAATCATTGGCTCTAGCGTAGGCGGGGAGAAACTAACACCAAATTTGAATGGACCAACAAAGATACAACACATGGGAAATAATGAGGATTTAAATAAGAGGAATAAGAAAAAGTCAGATGGAAATAATTTTACTATTGCAACATGTGGAATAGTTAAATAGAGAAAGAAAAAGGAACCATATGGTAAGAATAAAGGTATTATTGGTTGGATGGTGGAAGAGAATGGCATAAATGAGATGGTGGCGGGGCTGAATTTGGATGGATTGAGACTAGAAGAGCTTACCTTATTGCAAGTAAAGGTGGATGGTGGGAAAAAAGTTTCTTTGAGGAACAGTTTGGACCAACTAGGCCCAAAAGTTCTAAGAGCCCTAAGGTCAAGCAAGGAAGCTAGTGCATCTAGAGAATCACTTTCAAGCTGTAAGAAAAAATATTCAATTGTAAACGAGAATGAATATAATGGAGACAAGGAAGAATTTTTTGACAAGATGGCCAATGATGGATCTAAAGTGGAAGACTCAGACATGGAGGTTGTTGAAGAGATCTCAAGCCATGGCTTGGAACAAATTTCTAACTGTGTTTTATGGGTTACGATCATCGCAAGATCTTTATGTGGAATTATATAGGTGTTGCAAAGAAATAATTTTTACGAGTTAGTAAGCAATATGTTCATGAGAGGAAATCAGAAATGTTTATTGTTATGGAAACTAGATAGAACCCTAGAAAGCTTAAGAGAATGGTGAAGTTGCTGGATTTTGATGGGTATGAATTTACTGAAGTTAGGGGTTTTGCATGAGGAATAAAGATGGTGTAGATTCTAGATACATTGGAGGTTACGATCATGTATGGGAATTTTCAACACATTCATGCCAAGATTAAATATGTGGGGAAAATTGATATTTCACCCATATTTATGCTAGCCCTAGAGAATAAGGGAGGAAAAACAATGGAAGAGATTCATAGGATTGTCAAAGTGGTGGACCATGGATGGTTGCTAGGAGGGGATTTCAATGAAACTATGAGCGCTTGAGAAAAAAGGGAGGAGATCCAAATTCTTTCAAGAAATGTGAAGTTTTCAAAAACATGGTAGGCTTATACAATATCATGGGTCTTGGCTTTATTGGATATAGATTCACTTGGAGGGGCCCAATCTACCTTGAAGGTTTGAGAATTTACATTAGACTCGATAGAGATTTATGCTATGAAAAATGGAGAGTCTAATTCTCTGATGCTTTTTGTGAAAGTCCTTACTCGATTGTATTTCTATGATCATCATCCCATCCTTATCACAACTCAAGATAATGAAGTTAAGATAATGGAAAAGAGATTTAGGGTTGAAAGTTCATGTTTACTAGAAGATTCTTATGAGGATATGATTTGTAGTTCCTAGAACAATGTGAGCACTTTTAAAACCACTTAGAGCATGTTAAAAGCCAAGATATGACTTGGAAAGTGCATACTCTTACTAGTATTCGTAGATAGAAAAGACATCTTAAGGATAGATCGAAAGGAATTTAAAACTCAATCCAGAACTGGAAAGGCTACAATGGAATCAGGAGACTTAAAAATTATATTCAACAAGAAATGTCCAAAATTCTTCTTCAAGAGGAATTATCTTGGTTCCAAAGATCACGTGCTAAGTGGTTGATTGATGGTGATATAAACTGAAATTCTAGTTATCAAACTTTAGATGTCACACGGGTTGTTATGACATCCAATTCTGCACAGACAAGAATTATGCAGAACTTAAAAGTAAGTGCAGTAAATAACACAAGTAATTGTTTACCCAGTTCAGTCCAACATGACCTACATCTGGGGGCTACCAAGCCAGGGAGGAAATCCACTATCAGTAGTATTAATTCAAAGCTAAACTCACCCGTTTACAACTTGTCACTTAATCCCTACCCAATGCAATTTCAATCTCACACTAAGATCAGAGTTCCTACTCACTCCCCCTCAATCACCTCAGTGATTACTATCTTTAATCAATATTAAAGACAACTTTGAAGTCACACTTCAAACAACTCTTGATTGTGCTTTACAGCTTTAATCAAGATACACAGCACTCACGCTTAAAAGCTTTGAGCGACACAACACTTACAACTCAATGAACACCCTATGCCAAAGCAATCATCTACGTGATAATGGCTTGGCTTACAAGATATGTCTAATACAAGACTCACAAAAATACAGCAGTGAAGTATGATAGACACACTAAATCTTCACGCCTCAAAATCCCCAGTTCTGAATGAAGGAACGACTTCCTTTTATATTGCAGTACTTGGGCCTTTGCACTTGTATTCTTCTGAATTTAAGGTCACGCGAGTTCCCCTAAATTCCACATCTAGGTTACTAACAAATAGGCTATTTGTTAGGTTCATTAAATGTAGCTTGGTTGTTGATTTCCTGGATTTTCTCTCAGCTGTTGAATCCCTGAAGAATAGCCTGAGAAAAAGCTGAAACAGAAAACTGAACAACCTACAATATAGCATATGCTGTCAGGAATGAATGTCACGACATTCAGCTTGACATCAAGGATCATATGCTAAGTCTGTTTTTCCAGAAAACAGACTGTACAATTTTGCTGACCTGTACATGATCAAAATGACCATACTACAGTAACAGCTTACATTAATAAATGTCAAAGTGTCCAACTTAACATTTACACATTTGGCCTTAAGTTAGTTTTGTTATTCTCTTGAAGAACAAACTAAGTTACATGCTGAAGTATAACAGACCACCACTCTGTCTAATCTTCAGCAGCTGCTTTCAATGATGAATGTCATAACATCCAGTTTGACATTCAGTCAGTAGGCCTTATGCCAGGTCTGGTATTTCCTTGATAACCAGACTGGAAATAAATACTAAGTTCTAACAGAACATAAGCTGTTCTATTCCTTAGTATCTGCTGACAGGATTGAATGTCACAACATCCAGTTTGACATTCAATAAATCCTGTATTAGCTAATCCTGCAGTAACTACTCAAGTGTGTCATGACATCAGTCAAGACAACAGAGTACAGTTAGATATTCTAACCTACAATGCAGTCACACATACACACCATGTCATGACATCAGTCAAGACATTAGAATCCAGCTAGTGTTTTACCATATAATGCATCCAATTAAACACCTACAAACTCCCCCTTTGGCAAATTTTTGGCTAAAACACTTTGATCCCCATAACAGAGTTCATAGCAGCGGAATCACACATCTAGCAGGAAATAAACCTAGCTAATACACTCAGAGCGGCAGCACACTCACACACATTTGGAAGTTAAGTAAAACTTCTCATAACAGCACACATACAGAAGTTAAATAAAAACTTCATCACACATCAGCTGCAGGGGAGGGAAGTTAAATAAAAACTCCACACACAAAACAGCATACAAACAGAAGTTAAGTAAAAACTTCATCACACATCAGCTGCAGGGGAAGGAAGTTAAATAAAAACTCCACACACAAAACAGCATACAAACAGAAGTTAAGTAAAAACTTCATCACACATCAGCTGTAGGAGGAAAAGTAGAGTCTGTCATGGATATCTGTTTAAGAAACACGAAACTCTGTTGTCCTGGGGAATCACCTGTTACTCCCCCTTTTTGTCAAAAATGTTGCCAAAGCAACACTTTAAATTACAAGCCAACACCATAAACAGGAAAAAAATGACAGAATTACAGACAATGATTTATTCCTCAGCCTCATCATCAGCCTCCTCTTCAGACCTGGCCTCCTCCTCATCCTCAGAACTTTGCCCAGCAGCTTCATCCGTATCCTCAGCAGACGTCTCCAATTGAAAGATCAGCTTTTCCAACGCATGCTTCCTAGCCTCCAGTTCTTTGCAAGTCTCTCTGAGCACTGCAATGACAGCAGCTTTATCTGGTTGGTGGCCAGCTTTGGATGCTTCTTCCGATGTCATGACAATGTCAGGAACATGCTTGCCCTGGAACAGTTTGTAGCTGAAGGCCAATGGACTCTCTCTCCTTTTCACAAAGTCATTGTCTGTCAGGATGTGTGGGAATTGATTCAACACAATACCACATATGAGAGATGGAAAGGCTATAGGTCCCTTCACACTAAAACTCCCAGCATGTTTCATGGTTTGATAAAAGATGTAGGTGCCATAGTCCACCTTTGCCTTGGTTCCAATAGCATAGATGTACTTTCCCAACATCACAGACACAGTTGACTTGTGATTTGTGGGTACCCAGTTGGCTGCTCCAACTTTGTGTAACATGACATACTTCACACTGAGTTGGCTGGCCACCAGCTTCCCTTTGAGAGGCCATTTCCGGACTTGCTTTGCTGTGATGACTTGACATATTCTGTTGTCAGTCACTTCAAGCTCTGGTTGCACTTCATCTGCTCTTCCCAAGTACAGATTGATTACTGAGGGGGAAAAGGTCACACACTTGCCACGCACATAGACCTTTCTAAATTCTCTGGACTTCCCATCAGCACACTCCTCAGACAGATTTACAATGAACTCCTTCACCAAGGTCTCATAGCACTTGGGGAGTTGAGTCACAGTTCTCATCAGCCCTGCCTCTTTAAGGAGGTCCATAATTTCCTTGCACTCCAAGGCGTTCTGAGCCAGTTCCCTCTCCAAGGCCAGCCTCTTGTGGTAGACATACTTCCACCTGTTCACACTAGAGGCAAAGTGGAAGGACACATTGTCTATAGGTACCTCTGGAACACTAGCAGCCAACTTGCTAGAGGTTGGCTTCTTCCTGGACATGGATGTTGTGACATCACAGGGAACATTCGAGTCAGACTCCACCACAACAGCCTTGGTCTTCAGTTTCTTGGGCACCTCTTTGCTCCAAGATTTTGCAGGTCCATGCCCTTTTCTTTTGCGTGCACTCTCTGTCACAGCTTGCTTGGGAGAGGTTGTCTCATCAACCTCCTTGGTTGGGGACTTCTGCACCACAGTCTTTTTCTCCCTCCTAGTCCTAACCCTCTTGGCTATGCTAGGGACAACTGAAGCCAAAAGTTCATTATCAGAGAACTCTTCCAAGTTAACCGTTTCAGCTCTAGGGTTGTCATCAACACCTTGAGTGACATTGACCTTCTCACCTCTCACTTTGCCTGAGGGTTTGTCAATCTTTGACCCCTCATGAGCCTCAGGTTTCTCAACATTGTCAGAGACATTCTTTCTTAAAACTACAGCGTTATCTTGACATGCAACAATATCAGGTATGATAGTGTTCAAGGGAACAGAAACCCCAGAAACATTCCGATTACCAGATAGTATCTGAGTGACAATAGTTGCAATGGAGTTATGCACATACCTCGAGCCTTCCCTTGTTTGTTCATCAAGAGCGATTTCTGATGAAAATTCGGAGACCGTTTCCTTAGGTCTTCTTGCATGGGACGAAGTTGCAGCGTCAGCAACAGGATCCTCCCGGGTAGGGTTGCAAGACTCAGTGCTGAGGGAATCAGACATGGTCGTGTAGGTGGTTGAGTCGGATTTGTGCGACATGATTAACGTCTCGGAGGAGAGTTGAATCGTTTCTTTGGAAGAAGGTTTGCACAAATGAGAGTTGAAGCGACGGAATGTGAAACGCTTGACGCAAGAGTGAGGTCTATTAGTTTTTGACCACTCAGAGCACACTATTTGTTGTTTAATAATTTGACTTACTAAACAGTAGTTAACTAACTTTAGTAGTTGCTATAAATTATCAGGCGTACACATTCCCTCTTTGCCCTTACTATTGTCAAACTGAGTAACGTACAATGTCATGACATTCTGGGTGACATTGTACTCAGTCTGCGTCAGGTTCCTCCATACTATGGTTGACCACCTGCTACCAGACGCTAGGTATTTAGTTTCTGCAGATGACAATAATACACACATCTATTTATCCCTTGTTGTCATGTCATTTGTATGATGACCAATAGGTGCCAAAGACTCATAACTTTCAATCAGACATTTTCCACAGTCTGTCCTTTTATCTGAGGACAGATATGGGCCTTCTCTCATAGTTCCCTTGGAAATGTTCTTCTTCATTCCTTTTACATGAAGTTGATCAAGTCTTCCATGTCCCAGCTTCCCTTCCTGATCTCCCTTGGCTAAGGGGCACTTGGGGAAGTAGAGTGAGTCTTTAGATTTCCATAGATAGCAGTTATCTTTGGATCTGTCTCCTCTCATCACTTCCTGATTGCAACCATTCAACACCACACATCCTCCCTTAGTAAATTCCACCTTGCATCCTTGGTCACATAGCTGGCTTATGCTTATGAGGTTTACAGTCAGTCCTTTTACTAACAATACATCACTCAGTTTTGGAGCTTCAGGACAGTCCAGCTTACCAACACCCTTGACTTCTCCTTTAGTTCCATCACCAAATGTCACAAACTTGGTGGTAGGAGGTTGTAGATTCACCACTAGGTTGCTCATCCCAGTCATATGCCTTGAGCAGCCACTATCAAGGTACCAGTCTTGTTTGATAGGTGCCCTTGGAGATGTGTGAGCAAGGTTAGCAACACTTTGTTGATTCTCAGGAGAGGGATGAAGCTTAGATGCCTGCTGCTTAGGATTGACCTGAGGTGTCTACTTAGCTGCCCATGTTTGTTTCTTAATAGGGACATTATGCTTAGACACCTTCTTCTTAGCCCTACCTTGCGAGGTCTGGTTTGGGTAACCATGCAGCCTATAGCAGAAGGGTTTTATGTGACCGAATCTACCACAGTAATGACATCTCCATCTCTGAAATTTCTTCTTCTGATGTTTGCTCATTCTGGTTCTCTGATGTTGAGACATTGGATGTGACTTCCGCTTGAATTTCTGAACTCCAGCCTTAGACTTTTTGAGTTCAGGTGAAGAGTTCTTAGTGAGACCTAAACCAGATATGGCTCCTGACTTCTGTCCCACTTTTAGAATGTCAGATCCTTTACTCAACATTCTGATGGATTTGGTCATTTGATTCAGCTTGGAGGTCAGCAGGGTTATCTCACCATTTAGACCCTCTATGACTTTCAGTTGCTCCTGTTTCTCAGATTCTAGCTCTTTGATGAGTTTCTTCTGCTTTTCTCCTTGGATACATACTTCTGCACTTTTAACACATAGTTCTTTATATGAGGCAGCAAGTTCATCCAAGTTGAGCTCATCTCCGCTTGAGTCATCCTCTGAACCATAGACACTGGTCAGAGCTGTGACATGTTTAGAGGAGAGTGAGGCAGTGTTGGTTTGTTAGAACCCGATTCTCCTTCAGATTCACTCTCCGTGTCTTCCTCTGACCAGGTGGCAGATAGCCCTTTCCTTTGCATCTTGAGAAAGGTAGGGCATTCAACCTGAATATGACCATATCCTTCACATCCATGGCACTGGATTCCCTTGCCTTGTTTGAACTTTTCTTCAGAAGTTGATCTTTTCCTTATGTCAGACGGGATGTTCTTGACATTGGGTCTACCCTGTTGGTCAACCTTCTTTATGAACTTGTTGAACTGTCTTCCAAGCAAGGCTATGGCTTCAGATATGCTTCCATTTCCTCCACTGTTTCCTTCTTCTGGCTTCTCTTCAGTGTTAGATACAAATGCTATGCTTTTGTTCTTCCTGTCAGCATCCTCACATAAGCCCATTTCAAAGGTTTGGAGGGAACCAATGAGCTCATCTACCTTCATCTTGCTGATATCTTGAGCCTCTTCTATGGCTGTGACCTTCATAGCAAATCTCTTAGGCAAGGACCTGAGAATCTTTCTTACAAGTTTCTCTTCAGCCATTTTCTCACATAGTCCACCAGAGGTGTTTGCAATGTCAAGAATATTCATGTGAAAGTCATGAATAGTCTCATCCTCTTTCATCCTCAGATTTTCAAACTTGGTGGTCAGCATCTGAAGTTTGGACATCTTCACCTTGGAAGTACCTTCATGAGTTACCTTGAGGGTATCCCAAACTTCCTTAGCTAGTTCACAGTGGTGCACCAGCCTGAAGATGTTCTTACTGATTCCATTGAACAATGCATTCAAGGCCTTGGAATTTCCAAGAGCTAATGCCTCTTGCTCCTTGTCCCACTCTTCTTCAGGAATCTGCACACTGACTCCATCTTCACCTGTCTTTGTTGGATGTTCCCATCCTTTGTTGACAGCTCTCCAGACTTTGCTATCTAGAGACCTTAAGAAGGCTATCATACGAGGCTTCCAGTCATCATAGTTAGAGCCATCCAACACGGGTGGTCTATTTGAGTGTCCTATATCCTTGTCCATGGTACTAGAAAGTAACTTCCCTAGATCTCACCCAGATATTAACAGGCAGGGTGCCTGCTCTGATGCCAATTGAAATTCTAGTTATCAGACTTTAGATGTCACACGGGTTGTTATGACATCCAATTCTGCACAGACAAGAATTATGCAGAACTTAAAAGTAAGTGCAGTAAATAACACAAGTAATTGTTTACCCAGTTCAGTCCAACATGACCTACATCTGGGGGCTACCAAGCCAGGGAGGAAATCCACTATCAGTAGTATTAATTCAAAGCTAAACTCACCCGTTTACAACTTGTCACTTAATCCCTACCCAATGCAATTTCAATCTTACACTAAGATCAGAGTTCCTACTCACTCCCCCTCAATCACCTCAGTGATTACTACCTTTAATCAATATTAAAGACAACTTTGAAGTCACACTTCAAACAACTCTTGATTGTGCTTTACAACTTTAATCAAGATACACAGCACTCACGCTTAAAAGCTTTAAGCGACACAACACTTACAACTCAATGAACACCCTATGCCAAAGCAATCATCTACGTGATAATGGCTTGGCTTACAAGATATGTCTAATACAAGACTCACAAAAATACAGCAGTGAAGTATGATGGACACACTAAATCTTCACGCCTCAAAATCCCCAGTTCTGAATGAAGGAACGACTTCCTTTTATATTGCAGTACTTGGGCCTTTGCACTTGTATTCTCCTGAATTTAAGGTCACGCGAGTTCCCCTAAATTCCACATCTAGGTTACTAACAAATAGGCTATTTGTTAGGTTCATTAAATGTAGCTTGGTTGTTGATTTCCTGGATTTTCTCTCAGCTGTTGAATCCCTGAAGAATAGCCTGAGAAAAAGCTGAAACAGAAAACTGAACAACCTACAATATAGCATATGCTGTCAGGAATGAATGTCACGACATTCAGCTTGACATCAAGGATCATATGCTAAGTCTGTTTTTCCAGAAAACAGACTGTACAATTTTGCTGACCTGTACATGACCAAAATGACCATTCTACAGTAACAGCTTACATTAATAAATGTCAAAGTATCCAATTTGACATTTACACATTTGCCCTAAAGTTAGTTCTGTTATCCTCTTGAAGAACAAACTAAGAAACATACTGAAGTGTACCAGAACACCACTCTGTCTATTGTTCAGTATATGCTATCAATGATGAATGTCATAACATCCAGTTTGACATTCAGTTAGTAGGCCTTATGCCAGGTCTGGTATTTCCTTGATAACCAGACTGGAAATAAATACTAAGTTCTAACAGAACACAAGCTGTTCTATTCCTTAGTATCTGCTGATAGGAATGAATGTCACAACATCCAGTTTGACATTCAATAAATCCTGTATTAGCTAATCCTGCAGTAACTACTCAAGTGTGTCATGACATCAGTCAAGACAACAGAGTACAGTTAGATATTCTAACCTACAATGCAGTCACACATACACACCATGTCATGACATCAGTCAAGACATTAGAATCCAGCTAGTGTTTTACCATATAATGCAGCCAATTAAACACCTACATAAACATACACTACTACCATGAAAAGGATGTGAAGAAAAGGAGGAAAAATAAAGTTAAAATGATTAGAGATGAGGACGAAGCTTAGATTGCAGAAGCTTTGAAGATCAAAAATATGATCAATGAATTCTATTTTAACCTATTTCCAATGGATATAGCTTCTAGAAGTTGGTACCATACTCGACTTACATACCCCAGATTAGAAGCAAATATGAAAAATATCTTGAGATAAGATATTATTGATAAAAAGATCATGACAATAATGTTTCATATAGCACCATGGAAAGTTCCAGGCCCAGATGGATATCCTACTAGCTTTTATCCTAAAACTTTGGCAATCATTGGAGATAGTACTTGCACCTATAGAGTAAAAGTAATCTTAAGGATCAGAAGTAGAGATCGAAGGTGGAGGCTTCATCCTGCCTAGAGAGATCGATCGTTGATGCTTTTTTATCATCCGTGTTAAGCTAATATGAGTAAGAGTAGCTAAATTCTCTTCTATTGGGGTTATATGTAGTTATCCAAACACTCACGTATTCCTTTTGATCATGATGTTATATATATATATATATATATATATATTCTAGTTATTCATTAATATTGTTGATTATCCTTGTTCTTAATGTTTGTCGTAACCTATCTAGTTATAACTTGATATATGGTTTTAATATGTTAGTGAGAAATACTTTCCATAACTAGATACATGATTTTCATGTGTTAAACACTAAACTCTAGAGATGGATTTAGGTTCAACATTCAGATACATTATCAATGCTTAATGTTATCATATTGGTAACTTGGCTGAGGGATCACTAGTTAAGCAATATGATTGATATCACGTTGTTGCTTAGACATAAGTAACATACACATAGCGATATATGAGAATATTAATTTTTTTAATAAAATATGTATAAGTGAATAGGATAATGAAATCAAACCCCACCATTCTTATCTCATATGTTAAACTTATTTTCATTTACTTCCATTTTAATTTAATTCTATAAACAAACATATTTCAAATCACGTTCCTTAAATCATAAAGATTGTAATATCACATTAGTCTTGTGAATACAATACACTAAAACTTATTTTTATTCTTCAAGAACATCCCCCTATACAATGATGCACATATGTGTGATGGAACAAATCACGAGGGTGTGTGAGGCATTGATGTGGCACATGATATGTAACCAAGTTCAGCAGAACGTTGGCCTAATCTTGTCCCCAAGAGATCTTCTTGAGATTTTACTATAATATTGAGATTTTATAGGTTATGTCCACAGACCCTTGATACAAGCAAATCGAGAGATTTTACACTGGGATATCCCCCCAACCAAAAGAGAGCTTTTTCACGGATTGAACTCACTAATCGATTAGAGATTTTACATACTTATCTTAATACCAAGCAAAACGTTTCCGGATTGAGTTCAATAAATAAATAAAGATTTTGAAAATAGTTAATCTCAAGAACCAAAATCAGTTCTTCAAAAGCATCTCACTCTTGAAAATAACAACAGTGGCATGACACTAGTACAACTCTTTCCTCACAAGCAGTTTTCACTCAAAAGCGACTAAGGCAACTTTGGTGAAAGAAAATATTTAAAGAGAGAGAAAAGAGAGATAAATTATAAAGAATCAAGAAAAATTCAAATTATGGTGTGCAATTAAGTGAGGAGATGCCTCTTTTGTATAAGAGAAAATTGGCTCAAAATGAAAACAATTCATGGGCCGAATTAATGGCATAATCGATTAGCTAATCAATTAGGTGCCATCAATAATTGATTATTATAGACCAAAAAGGAAGGTTTTTATATAGAGTTTTTGCCAATCATTAAGAGACTGTCATAATCGATTACATACTCAATTATTCATCATCTAATCAATTACACAATTCAAAAAATTGTCCTAATCGAACAAACATTCTCCTGATCAACTGGATAGGCCTTGAAAATATTTTTAGGTCATTTTGTTAAGTAAAGAGATACCTTAAAAGTATTTTATGTGTGTGAGAGTGTGTGTGTGTGTGTGTGTGTGTGTGTGTATTTGTGTGTGTGTGTGTGTGCGTGTGTGTGCGCGCGTGCGTGCGTGTGTGGGCGTGTAGGCGTGCATGGGTGCTTGTGTGGATGCGTGTATGTGTGTGTGTGAGTGCATGAGTGCATGTGTGTATGCCTGAGTGTATGTACATGTGTGTGTGTACGCATAAGTATGTGTGTATGTGTGCATGTGTGTGTGCGTGAGTGTATGTGTGTATGTATGTGTATGTGTGTGTGTGAGTGTGTGCATGTGTGTGTGTGTGTGTGTGTGTGTGTTGCCTTAATTTATTAGGAGTTACTCTCCTACTTTTACAAGACTCTTGTCACTTAAACAGACACAACCAGACGAGATTTCACACTTCCTCTCTTTCATAAAACTGAAGCTTTCAAGTTCCTTTGCTAGATATATCGATCATACAAGCACTTCACCAGAAGTTTGAATCTTCTACTTTACAGGCTTGAGATATCTTCAAGTTAATCACCATCATCTGAGAGTTGGAAAGATATCACCACCCACTTCAACAATCATTATTGTTTTCATTATCAAAACACTAGGAAGGTTATCATCAAGATTATCAACTTCATACCTGCAAGCACATAGATCCACACGATCTTCATGGAGTGTATTCAGATTGAATAAGTCCTACTACCTATCATGTAGTAAATTATGCTAATCGGCCAACACTTATCTACCAATGGTTATTAGTATTATCTTAGCTAAGATAACAACCACAAAGAGCTTAACAAAGTACATCTACTTTATAAATAAATGTGATTCCCCAAAGTATAATCTAACAATTAGTTCATTCATCTATTACCTACTAACTCATTGTCTAACTTAGGTATCCAAGTATATTTGTAACACTATTACAAATAATTTATTTTACGACAAAACATTCACCTCACCCAACAAAAAACCTAGGTATAAACCCTAAATGAGATTTTTTTATAAATATTATCTATTCCCTCGGTTGATATACATAACTGAGGAAAAACTAACTAAGGAACACACTTCGAATCTCATCAACTGCAGTTTGTGTTCTTATTTATTTATTTTGAAATTTTGTTCCTCGGCGGACAAATGTTGAACACGATGCTCCAACAATAGGTTCAACAAGATATACCAGAACCACTATAATAACAAGTAATAGATGATGGAGCAGAAAAGCAATAAAGAACATAATCAATTATTTACCCAGTTCGGTGAAACTACACCTAGGTTTTGGGGGTAGAGCCCACAATTCAAGAAAAGAAATTCACTATTAGTAGTTTAGTGCATTTATACTTCAAGCAACAACAAACCATATATTGTTCAATACCTCTTTCCAACCCTATCCATTTTCTTTCTATTTAGAACCTCCCTATAAATATAAGAACCTACTAACTTTCTTCCCTGACACAGTTCTAGTGACAAGGGAAAACAACCACTAAACCATAATGATCAACTTCAATCTTCATAAGATGAGAGAATGTTGGATATTACAACTCAACTAGACAAACTGTATATGCCAAGGTACTGAAACATAGAGGTGTACATAAAGAATGTTGATTACAACCCAACTAGACAAACCTTTTATGCCAAGTTACTGAAACCTAGAGGTGTACATAAGTAATGTTGATTACAACTCAACTAGACAAACCATTTATTCCAAGTTAATGAAGCATAGAGGTGTACATAAAGATCCTAAACTAATCCTATTAGGGTGATAAAAGCCTGTCATTGCATGAATTTAGTCAAAGAGTCAGATCAAAACAAATGAAAGATGGACCAAAGAATGAGGAAGAAATAGCTAAGTGTGAAAATTGTGGACTTAGTGAAAATTTGAGTGAAAATGTGCAAAAAAGAGTGCAACTTTGGAAATAATAACATGCAGCATCGCGTGGGCGATGGGGCCGTAAAATTTATATCGCGCGCGCATAGCAAGTCATCACGCGCGTGATGGTCTCTTTTTCTGGGTTTTTTCTAACGCATTTTATCCATTCTGAGCTCTTTTAACGGGGATTTCTTCACTTTGATAAGTGTTACAAAAATTGGAGAGCAAGGCATGATTTGGAGAGCATCAAGGGTGAATTTTAGGGCATTTGAATTATGAGTAGCTAAGCTCATCTAGGTTAGGTTGTGTTATGATGAACCTATTTCAATTTTGTTGGATTATATGTTGATTTGACTTTGTATGAACCTTTTGATCTATAATTCCATTCAATTGCTTATTGTTCTTAATGCTTTTTATGCGAGATACTATTTTAATCTGATTTTTGACACATATGGAATACTTACCATTAGTCTATATGTTGAACATAGAGCAATTATTGTACTTACGCTGGTTGAATAGGAATAGGAGACCCCGAGTAGTGTCATAGGGAATTAACATTTTGTACTTCGCCTAACACTGCTTACGCTGGAGGATTAGGGATAGAAAGCTCCGAGTAGTGGTTAGTGAGTTATTTCATGAAGGATTGACTATAATGGTTTTGTTAATTCTCTGAGGGGTTATAGTGATAAGATCATTCATACAATGCATCAAACATCAACAATAGCGAAATAAGGGATTCTAAAACACAGCTTGACTGCTTTCGTAATTCTATTTAATCTCTTATTTACTTTTTGCATTGAAACTCAAAACCCCCCCTTTCACTAGTTTTTATACATTGCACACATTTTGTCTTGTTAGAAGCAGTCCATGTGGATTCAATCTTTTTATTACTTTGACATTATCGGTATACATGCCGAGAAGTCATCATAGGGCATTAGCATGGATACACGACACAAAACCTAACACTCTAAGATCTTCAATGGGAGTACTTGCTTTCCAATGTAGGTTTGAGCTCCTTATATAGCAAAGTAACTCTGAGATTTTCTCCTTGAATAATATCTTTGAATTCGTCCAGAATTAATGCATAATCTATTGGATATTTGATTTGCTCCTTGAATATCTTCAACAAGATATGATTTGTTTTAATTTAAATTCCAATTTAAATATTCATTTAAATTTGAATTAAACTTTATCCTGCTGTCAAACAAATCACCTAATTATATCGTTAAATCAATAATAATAAAATATTTAACAAACCTTTTGCAGAACACACTCTAAAATGCCACATTATGGCGCATGTTGCACAAGGCCCAAATGTCGTACCAACATGTTGGAGCGTTGCGCCCAACATGTGTTCTTTCTGCAACTTCATACAACTTTAGCAATCTAGACCAATCTTTAATACTTGGACAATTCTCCAAGTTGTTGTTTTGATAAAACACAATCAATCCAATGAACAACAATCTTCCCCTTTGGCAAATTATAGCAAAACAACTATTCAAGATAAATAACACTTCTTCCATGAGAATAAGTGAGAGCCAGTAGATGTACTAGATCTTCAAAGAATTTCAGCAGTAGAAGCTTCCATGTATTAGAGTTAAGTACCACCATCAACAAAAGTCAGATGCATCAATCATTCAGATTCTTACATATATTCCATTCAGTTTGCTCCAAACCAAATAGACAATAATGCAATCATTCACATACTTAGTCATGCATGAATCTAGTACCACATAGTTAGTAGCATACAATCCTACTAACTAACATATATCAGTATGCAATCATTCACATACTTAGTCATGCACACAAAATCAGTTAGTAGTTGATATCAATGAATAACTCTAACACAAATAGATCTGTTTTCACAGATACAAGGACCAGGACCAGATGTCCTGCCCGACGCTTCAACATGGAGCTCAACATTAGCACTTTCCCATATGGGGTAGTACTAAACAATCACCGGGCTTATCTCCAACATATCTCCAGCAGCAGATACACCACTTCATCTCATTACTCCCCTTTTTTTTCCATGATTTGGAAAAGGGTTAGTCTTTCAAGGAAGGAATTATGCATAGAGAATAACATACACAAGGTTAGTCATGCAATGGTTATGTTAGCACATACACACCCAAAACATGAAAAACAACATACAAAGATGTACAACATTAGATTTGTCTTAATAATACATAAGTTAAGATAGACTAAAGAGCCTTTACAAATCCAAAAAAAAACATGCCCGAATACAAGGGCCAAAACATCAAAGTTAGAATCCGGAAATCTTCAGGAAGAAATCTCTAAACTTCAGCTCCTTAGATCAAAAGCCAATTTAGGATGTCTTCATCTGACTCATCACACTTTAGTCACTTGATTCCATTAGCTCTGCAATTGTAACCTATATCTTTCTTATCTTCTCATGAGTGCATATTTGAGATCATTATATTCTTAGGGACAGATGTTCCATCAGAAGATTCCATAATGGTGACGTTGCTCATAACAACTCCAGCTTTTTTGGCCTTATTTAACCATGATTCTAACTTATCCACAACATTCTTGGGAACCTTAATTTCTTTAACAAGTGTGCTCCCTCCAGGTGAATCATCATAATTTTAATTCATGTTGAAATGGAGAGAGAGAGAGAGAGAGAGAGAGAGAGAGATGTATTCTGATAGAAGAGTGAAGCAAGATGTTTATCTCTCTTGCTTGTAACGATAACCCAATTATACCACACTTGAGATACCAAAGTAATCCACCTAAAATTTTGTGCCAAAGTGGTCTTATGGAAGAGAAATGCTTTTTCTCTCTTGGCACAACTCCCTAGCATTGATTGCTATTGAATATCATAAATGCATACCCCTTTTTCAAAGTTGACTGCATCTAATGACTTAAGAATGTTAGACACCAATGTCATAACATCTGGTCTCATATTACACTTATTCAACATTTGTTTCACATAGAGTAATTTCTTACCACTTCACCTAGCAATAGATGATTTAGCTTCATCAAAAGCTATGGTCACATTAATTTGTTCCTTGATGACCCAAGATATAATGATGTAGGCAATAAGAGAGAATCCATTAGATGTACTCATTTTGTTACACTTATGACTTACGATAAACTTCTTGTCTGTCACAAAGACTCCCTTCAGTAGTTGTAACATTTCCTTTAATGTCAAAACTCCTTTTGACATCTCATTTTCAAGGCTTATGCTTTTGTGATACAACCACATACTCTTCAACAAAATTTCTTCATCTAAGAAAGGCACTTTGAGGGAGATAATCTCTTTGTCATTCGGCCTTCTCTGGATGTCAGACCTCCTGACTAAGGCATTTTCTTCAGCATCAGATTTTAATTTGATCATTCTAGTTTCCGCAGGTTGTACATCCTTCCTTTGTAACTCAGTTTCAATATGTCAACCACGTCTTGTACACCATCTTCCTTATCAATTTTGATGATATCTTTGATCATAGGATTACTCCATTCAAGTTGAGTGCAACTTCATCCTTGGGAGTCACTTGAGTAAACCTTCATTTGCTCAACTTGAAAATTAGGAAGGTAGCTCACATCTTCAGTCATGTCGAACACAAACTTAGTCACCCTTTGTTGAACATATGACATTTCCCTACTTCCTATCCTTGTGTATAACAACAGATCCTCACTATCTCTTAGGATGACACTATCAGGGGAAGCATTCAAGAACCAATTCACATTTTTTAAGTTGAAGTAACGGAAATAGTCTATTTCTCACTATCTCTACTTATGGAGTGATCTTCATCATTCTGAGGGGACATGTCATTCTTTGAAGTACAAAGTAGAAGGATGTTTTCATTCTTACATATCACTCAATTACTCAGAGTCTTCATATCTTCTAAGACCTGATCATGTTTATTATCTTTGTTGTCAGCTATACCATCATCATCCTCAAAATCTTCATGGACATTATCATAAACTTCCTTATGCACTTGAGATTTAGTCAACATGTTGGACAAGATGTCTAACACATCATCATCAGGATTTCTTAAACTTGAATTCTGGGAATCTTCATCATGAAGCATTTTCATAGGCCTAATTCTGAGTGGAACCATATTCAGAATCCCTTCATCATCTATATCAGACTTGTCTAATTCAAACTCCAGTGCACCGGCTTCCAGTTTATCAAGAATCATGACATGTTTATGATTAGTCATACTTTCCGATATGTGAGAAAAAAATATTTACCATTATTCTCCCTTACTCCAATAGGTTGTTCAAAATTAGGAAAACCTGCATCCTAACCATCAACTTTCCCTTCAATGACACAATCCTTATGAGTTACTTCAAACTCCTGAGCCAGATGTTGGAACATCTATTTTGACATCTTGGTAGACCTTTCTTCAAGCATAATCGGTCTATCAATCCCAAGGTCTTGTAAACTCTTGATTTCTTCCTCCTTTTGCATAAGAAATTCTTTACCTTTGACACAATGTTTGATAAAGTTTGTATTACACCTTTGATCACCCTGATGGTTCACATTAGTAGATGTGTCTTTTCTCAATGGAACCTCTTTCTGATTGGAATTAACTACTTTCCCTTTCTCAGCATGGACTTTCTTGCATCCTTTGATCTTTATCTTGATCCGCTCGAAACAATACAACCTTGTATGACCATACTTTCCACAATGCTGACATATCAAAGGCTATTTCTTGCTCTTTCTATAATGGGATCCCACATGTTGAGCATAATGTTGCGATATGTGATGCAACTTCAGAACTTTAGTCTTCTTTTGATCCAACTTTAGAACTTCAGTCTTCTTTTCAAAACAACTAACCTTTTTTGAGGCAGTCTTCATTTCTTTCTTTTCTTAAACCTCTATCATTTCATCAAGCAAGTTTGAACTCCTTTTCATATTTCTTTCAATTTGAATCAAGTTTCCTAGATTGGAGTTTAATGATAATACATGTTTTTATAAAATTGTGATGGTGGAAGCCCACTCTTTTGATTTCTTTTGAAGTGTGTATATGGTTTTCTTCAGTTTGTATGAGGATAAGCGCAATTCTTCCCTCTTGGTGAGAATAAGATTGTATGCTTCCATAATTTCTTCTCTAGTAAGTTCTTCATAACTGAACTCATCTTCAGATTCACCTCTTTCAGAATATGCTATCACATTGTTGGCAGTTTCCCCTTCACCTTCACTTTCATAATCAGACCAAGTGGTGGTTAATCCCCTTTTCTGTTTCCTTAGAAAGTTAGAACATTCTGGTCTAATGTGTCCATAGCCTCCACATTCAAAGCACTAAGTTCCCTTCCACTGTTGAGTTCTTCTTCATTCCTATCTTTGTTCTGGGGAATGATGTTAAAACTATTGTTTGGGACATTGGTCCTCCATTTCTTGTCCAGATACTTCAAGGTTTTGTTGAACTTTTTCCCAAGAAGAGCAATATCATCTGCCAAGCTCTTTTATTTGACACCTTGACTTCCAGCTTCCTCATTTTTGGATACAAAGTCTATACCTTTGTTTTTCTTTTCATACATTTTATTGATGGAAACCTTAAAGGATTATAGGAAACCAATGATTTCATCAACCTTTATACTACTTAGGCCCTGAGGCAGACACTTTCATATCAGACCTCTGAGGTAATGATTTGAGAATCTTTTTGGCAAGCTTTTCTTCGGACATATTTTCACCTAAGGCAAAGGATGTGTTGGCAATGTCACACAATCTGATGTAAACCTCACTCAGAGTTTCATCTTCATTCATCCTCAGGTTCTCAAATTTTATTGTTAGGATCTACAACCTTGACATACAAACCTTGTATGTGCCTTCATGTACGTTTTTCAAAATCCATCATGCTTCTTTATCTTCTGAACATGTGTTGATCAGCCTGATTATGTTCTTGTCCATACCATTGAAAATTGAATTAAGTGCCTTGGAGTTCCCAAGGGCTTCATCATCTTCAACATTAGTCTAATCAGCCTCTGGTTTTAGGCTGGTTGTACCATCTTCAGAGGTAATCATTGGATGTTTCCATCCCTTGATCACAGATATCCATGCTTTGTTTCCCAAGGATTTGAGAAAGGCCATCATTATTACCTTCAAATAAGTATAATTTGTGCCATCCAAAACAGGTGATTTATTAACTGATCATGCATCTTTAGTTGTCTTCGTTTGAGTATAATTTATCTTCCCTGGAGCTCACCCAAAGTGCTAGGATGTCTGCTTTGATACCAATTAAAATTTTGTTCCTTAGGGGACAAATGTTGAACACGATGATTTAAAAATAGGTTTGACAAGATATACCATAACCACTATAATAACAAGTAATAGATGATGAAGTAGAAAAACAATAAAGAATACAATCAATTGTTTACCCAGTTCAGTGAAACTACACCTACGTCTGGGAGGTTGAGTCCACTACCCAAGAAAGGAAATTCACTATTAGTAGTTTAGTACATTTAGACTTACAAGCAACAACAAACCTTATGTTGTTCAATGCCTCTTCCTAACCTTATCCAATGACTTTTCATTTAGAGTCTCCCCCTAAATATGAGAACTTGCTCACTTTATTCGCTACCATAATCCTAATGACTGAGGCAAACAACCACTAATCCCTAGTGATCAACTTCAATTTTCACAAGATGAAAGAATGTTGAATATAACAACTCAACTAAAAAAACCTTATATACCAAGTTACTGAAACATATAGGTGTACATAAATAATGTTGATTATAACTGAACTAGACAAACCTTCTATGCCAAGTTACTAAAACATAGAAGTGTACATAAACAATGTTGATTACAACTCAACTAGACAAGCCATATATGTCAAGTTACTGAAATATAGAAGTGTACATAAAGATCTTACATTAATCCTATTAGGGCATTAGCGCGGATACATGGCACAAAACCTATCACTCTAAGATCTTTAATGGGAGTGCTTTGTTTTTCAATGTAGGTTTGAGCTCCTTATATAGCAAAGTAACTCTGGACTTTTCTCCTTGAATAATATCTTTGAATTCGTCCAGAATTAATGTAGAATATGTTGGATATTTGATTTTCTCCTTGAATATATCCAACAAGTTATGATTTATTTTAATTCAAATTCAAATTTAAATCTTCATTTTAATATGAATTAAACTTCATCCAGCTGTCAAACAAATCACCTAATCATATTGTTAAATCAATAACAATAAAATCTTTATCAAATCTTCTGCATAACACACTCCAAAACACAATATTCCGGCGCCTGTTATACAAGACCCAAATGTCGTACCAACATGCTGGAGCATCGCACCCAGCATGTGTCCTTTCTGCAACTTCATTCAACTTTAGCAAGCTAGACCAATCTTGAATACTTGGACACTTCTCCAAGTTGTTGTTTTGCTAAAATGCAACAAACCCAATGGGAACAACATATTTTAATAACGACGTCATAATTATTATTTTATTTTTTATTTAAATATTAATTCATCTATTCCTTCAGTTTGACTACCAACCGAGGGGAAAGATTACCCAGTTTTGCCTGTAAACGCATTCGTTCATTCAATTTTGCCTTAACCTAACTCATATGTTGTCGCTTCAAACTCGTTAACATCATTCTATGAGATGATTTGCAAGATATAAAAACCTTTTTAGGTTTCTTAATGAGTTATGAAATCTTTCAAGGTTGTGTTGTTGTTGTTGTTACATTCATAAAAGAAACTAATTTTACCAACTTTGAATAAAATACTTTTTTGTTCTTGTAATATATCTCACAAAATACCATTGTTGTTATTGATTCCACCTCTTGCAATCCATTTTTATATTTGGGAATAATTTCTCAATGTTGTCATACAATGAAAAAATTCAATGATTTAATTATTTATTTGGCTGAGAACATTGAGAAACCTATTCCTAATCATATTAAGAATATATTGCAACTGAAAAATAAAATGGTGGATGGTAAGAAGATGTAAGTGATATTCCTTATAGTTCACCATTTTCTTTTTGGGTCTACAATATAAGTAATTTATTCCCTTGGATGGATTGACAACCAAACGGAAAAATCCTTATTTTATTTTATTTTTTATTTAAAAAAGAAAAAAAAATATTATTGGTGTTCATAAATATCTGAGGGGAAAAGTAACTCAAATTTTTCTATAAACTAATATTTATCGTCCATTTATAAAGTATCAACGCTCAAGACATTGTCAACACATTAATCCACAAGAAACATCGGTGATATGTGTGAAACCCTCGCGTCATCCAATCAAAATGTGAACGCCATAACTATATATCTTAGATGCTATATTGTGAAAGATGACTAGTGATAATGAAAATATTTGGATTGAAAGCCGTGAAACTTAAAAAAACGTGGAAATAATCTCTTGGATGGATTGCAAAAGCAGAAAAAAGTATTGGTTCAAGCTTGATGTTCCTTACATAATCTCTTGTCTTGTAAAATGATAAATTATTTTCTTTATCTAACATTTGTTAATTTTATAACTGAAACAAATTTATACAAAATTATTGAGAATATATTACATACATATGGGTATACAACAAAATTCAGTATTTGATCTTCACCAAGGTTAAAAAAATGACAATGAAGAAGTTTCAAAGTTTCTCAACAAATTTATAATTGTAGATTGAAACGGAAATAATGGAAAATCAAGAAAAAATGTATTTTAATAAAACAAATATATATATATATATATATATATATATATATATATATATATATATATATTATATATATATATATATATATATATATATATATATATATATATATATATATAAAAGATATTTTTACAACTGAAAGGAAAAGTAGCGTGTTTTCAAGTAAATACGAAAATAATGTTATTGGGGATTGAACACATGGTCAGTTAAACATTTTCCCACGGGTAACAGTTAAAGCGAGGAAAAAAGTGACACATTTTCCATGACACACTTCTTTACCTCACCCAGCAAACCGAGATAAAAACCCTTTCTTAAATTGCACTAAACCTCATCAATCAGATGATTAAAAGATTCAATTGAATTGTTAATAAATTATTAAATCAAGCAGAGGACCTTAAAGTCTTAAAGAGAGAAAGTGTGAAAGATTGTATGGTCATGCACTTAACGTCTTAGAGTGACCAATTTATATTGCAAAAGGTCAATAGTAAGTCTAGAAGTACTAAGAATATTAGACACACATGAAAACTCTTTTCAAAATCTCTTTGTTTTTATTAAAAGTTATTAAAACCTATCAAGGAATGTGTGGAATTGATTAAGAAGTGTTTCTAATCAATTAGGAATATTAACTCATTGCTTAATCGATTAAAGATTTGGTCTAATCGATTAAAGCAAGGAGAAAGATCTTTTAATTGATTAATTCATATAGCCGTTTTAAACAATCCTTTTTCTAAATTAAGCATGTCGCCTTGTGAAGGTTTTAGTCGATTAAAATAAGTGTTAATTGATTAACTCAATTAATTTATCCCATGGATCATTTTTTTTAGCAAAAAGTTTTTATATATCCTCATTACAATTTACACTAAATTTCTAAATAGAAACCTCTCTATTTTTTCTCTACTCTCTATGGTTTTGAAATTTCTTTTTCATGAGAATTAGCGTAATGCTGAAAGACTGAAAAACCCTTGTGAGAGTTGTATTGTAACTAGTGTTGTGGTTAAGTTATTTTATTCAAGCGTGTGATTCTCTTGTGAATTATCATTGTACATAATTTAAATGTTTCAAGATAAATATGATAAAATTTTGTGTGAAGGTTCTTGAGCTAAGCCTGTGTAAAAGCTCTATTTTTTGGTTCATGCACTAAGCCTGTGTAAAAGCTCTGTTTGAAGGTTCTTGAGCTAAGCATGTGTAAAATATTTGTTTGTTGATTCTTTAGCTTAACTAGTGTAAAAGCTCTATTTGTTTGTTGTTCAATATTGATGGGTGAATGTTGTAAATATCAAGTATGAATTTAACAGAACTCTCAAGAGGAAACTCTTGGGGACAGAAGTGGACCAAGTGGTTAGGATGATCTTGTATAAATCTTTGATGCACTCTGTCTATCTCTTATCTCTTTATTTTCTGTTGTTTATTTTATTTTTATTGCGTATCTATCTTCTTGTATATCTTCTTGTCTATCTTCTTTCTATTATTTTGTTTCCATTTATTTGTTTGTTTATAAAATCAAATATAATTGTTTTAAAGAACAAAAGTTTTTATAAATTATTTTCAAATGTGGAATAACACAATTCACTCATGCAGTAATAAATTAAATCATCATTTAATTGATTGAAACCAGTTTATAAATAAGTAATTCAAATTTCTTTCTTCTCATCTCTCTCATAATCTTCTCTTCATCTTCTTGCATTATTGTGTTCTTGTGCTACTTTTTGTTTTCAGGATTATCATCATCAATGACACTAAAAATAGTTTGCACCTTCGCAAGTGCATCGATTACAGCAATATGCGTCCGATGAATTCTCGTCCCAAGAGTAAGAAGAAAGTTTATATGAACCCTTTGTCGACTAACATATATCCACGGCCACTATATGTCTGAGAGTTTTTATGGAAAGTTTGATTTTTTTCAATAATTTTGGCCAAGCGAATCTCAAGAACCTCATTTGCAACAAACTAGAAGATATGTTCCCGAAGTTGGTAAGGATGTTTTATTCTAATATCAGCTATGAAGGGGAATGCATGTCCGTTTGTCACCTCTAGATACAATTCTCATATAGTAAGCATGGCACGCCTATGCCTAGGTCATAACTCTAGGGGTTATAGCCCCAACACGACAGAAGGGAAGTGTGACAAAGCTATTAAGGTCAAATCATATTCTTACATAAGGAAAGTAAAGAAACCAAAGGCCAAGAAAGGTGAAAGCGAACTCTAAAGTTAATTCTCGTAAAAAAACTCAATAGTGTGAGTTTGACGTGCATGCAAAAAAACAACTTGAACTACAAGCCAAACTCCAACTATGTCGACCCAAGCTTGGGGGTTACTATTTTCCATTCCATAAAATTCCAACGATAAACATGATCCAAATGATAAAGAAACTTAATGCTAAGTAATCAGGACCGTAAATCAAGTCAAGTCGAAATCTGAGAACTTTATTCCCCTAAGACATGTGTCCCCTAAGAGAATGTTTTAGGGACTCAAACCCACAAATCATAGTATAAAAGCCTAACAAAGACATCATATTTAGGTATTTTAATTCTAAATACTTCCACTTTCTGTCATCTCAGACTTCGTCTAAGTATTTGCAGGTACCCTACTATCGGACTAAAACATCATGATGCAAAATCAGTTACAAAAACTCACAACTCATCGTCATATCATGGTTCACTACATTACATTATATGTAATCGTGTTTGTTTGATAGGGAAAAACACAAAACTGCACATTTATTACCTACCATTCACAACTTTCTTTGCATCAAAATAGTAAATGATAAAAAAATTGTTTCTATAGAAATACGCATCCAAATTGTACAAACATACATGGTGTTTTTCCAAATTCATACATTCGAAATGAAATGATGATGAGAGGTGAAGAAAGTAGCACTAAGAGTTTCTTTCTCTTTTTCCCTATGGACTAATTTTAATTGGGTTTAACATCTCATGTACTTTATTAATTCAATTCTTATTAAAAAAAAGTTAGGCCTTGAAACTCTACTCATACCTAAACTAATTAGTTCATATAGCCTAATTACAAACAAATAAACTATACTTCTTTTTTTGACCAAAGCAAGAGTTGTTAGATGAAATATCACATTTATATACTCTACTTGTTCTTCTTTTTTCTATTTATGACTAAACATAATCTAATTGATAGAAACGAAATAGAGTCAATCACTAAAGGGAGTTAAAGTAGCAAAGAAAATGAAGCCGTTGAAGCAAGACTTTGAGTTAGCTAGTCGTTGGTTTTTTGGTAAGTGGGAAGTGCACTTCCAATTACCTTATTTTCTAAATCTTCTGTTGTCATTGAAAGTTTAATTTATCATTTAATTGTTGGCTTTAGGTGGCTGTTATTCTTTATGTCATTCCGAATTTTGATGATAGGAATGAATAATAACATGCTCCAAGAAAGGATGTTTGAAAAGAAAATAACATTTTTTTATGTTTAAGTTATTTTGAGTTGGAATTTTATAGAAAATACAATTTTGCTCTTGTCTATAAAATTGTCCCTTGATCGATTTGGGAGCATTTTGTACTCAAATATTATTTTTTCCAACCAAACTAACATTTCTAAAAGATATGGTTTTCTATCAATTCTATTTGCTTCCACTTATTGAACAATACCTCCTATATCTACAATTTTAGTTGAAAACAAATTTTATGATGTACAATTTTAAACCATTTTCGTTTCCCAATTCAATTTTTTGACACCAACAAAATCGGTTCAAAATCTAAATTTTTTATTTTTCACAAAATCGACCTTCATTTCTCAAACTCAAGATTCATTTCTCTACCAACTCTTTATTTTCTCTCTCCCACTTCATCCTCTCATTCATCTTTTCTCTCATTGACTCCATCATCTCCTTATTCATTCCTATCATTCTTTATCATTTTCAAAATTTATTAAATCATATATTCAATCTTTGATGGTGTTGTATTCTAATTTCACACAAACATGCATCCTTCTTGACGAATCTTCTTAATCTTTTTTTTTTTTTATGTTTATTGTTTTCATTTTCAAGTTAAGATCCTCATCTATTATTTGAAATATTAAAGGTGTTGTTTTCTAATCTCGCACAAACATGCTTCCTTGTTGAATCTTCTTAATCTTTTTATGATTTTTTTTCTCCTTTTTTTTTCTTTTCAAGTTGTATACCTACTGATACACAAATAAAAACAGATAGTAAAACAACATTAAAAATATATATAAGTTTGAACATAAAAAATATCTTTTTCACTTCTTTTATTTTTTTCATTTTTTTCAAGTTATAGATCTATCCACAAGAACACAAAAATGGATAGTAAAACAACATCAACAGTGCTGAAAAAATTCTTGTGGTTAGTAATTTTAGATTAGATATGTTATTTTCATTTATATTATTTTAGATCCGTTATTTAATAATTTTATTAAAAAAAAATCTTGTATAGGATTTTCTTTATTGCAGTTTTGTGATTGGCGGCGGAGATATGACTAATATGTATCAAGAAATATATGAAGTTAGGGAGAAGAAAAGTAGCACCTGATGAATGGTTAATGGTGTTGTGTTTTAAAATTTTAAAACCTTTTTATTTGTTTTTATTTAATTTGATTTTTGAGTTTTTGATGTAAAATCTAAAATATTTTGGAAGATAAAAGAAGATGGTAATAATATTTTGAGTGAATGATTCAAGTTTTTTTAATTGATAAATTCTATTTTTTTTTAATCTTTTTTTTATCAATTTTTTTGTGTAGAAAGAATTACGTTTTACTTCATTTCTTCACATGTAAGAAGAATTCTCTTTTTTTTTTTTTCTTCTCTATCTTTTAGTTTTCATTTTTCATTTTTCTTTGTTTTTTAATCATGTTTTCTAAATCTAAATTATTTAATGTTAGATTGTAACATGATTTGATAGTTTTAATTTTGTTTAATAATTTTGTAAATTGTAGCTATGTTTTCACTTATTTAAATGATTTTTATATGTAGGATCAATAAAGAAGAGATTGGAAATTAAAAATGAAAAAGAAGGGATTAACTGTATAAGAAAGATGAAGTACGATAAAATATCAAAGTTATGAATATTAATTTTAAAAAATATTTAAATTGATTTTGTTTCAAAATCAAGATTCATTGTGACTTTTACTTAATTTTTATCTTTAAATTACTAATATATTATAATATATTGAAGTATATTTTTTTATTTTTTTAAATAAATAGTTAGTTTTATATATATATATATATATATATATATATATAATTATATATATATATATATATATTCTTCTATATATATATATATATATATTATATATATATATATATATATATATATTCTTCTATTATATAATATTAACTGAATTTTTAATTTCAATAAATTATATTTAAATTTTTTTAAAAATATAATCTATTATATAGAGTACAAATACATAAGTAATAATAAAATATTTATATTTTTCAATATTAAAAATTGTATAATATCACTACATAATTCATAAAGTTAAATAATGATGTGAACATTATTTTTTGATTTAATTTTATTTTTATAAGATAATAGTTTAGTAAAATATGTTGTTTTAACTTTTTTTTAATTTAAGTATAGCAAGCAACTTTAAGTTATAATAAAAATAATATTGATATATTTTAATAGGTTTTTTTTAATAAAAAAGAAGTTAAAAGACTCAATTTTGTAAAATTGATTGTGAAAAGCAAAAATTAGAGACAATACATCTCAAAATATCTACATGACAGCAAAGTGATAAGGAACAAGAATGAAGACACCATATAAAAGAAGTAAAAGATCATAAATGAAGAAAGTAGTAGTTGTAACTGAGGGAGGGAGGGAGTGATGTGTTCAGACCATTCATTGATGATTATAAATTAGATTGATTAGACATTTCCTTTTGGTTCGAAATTATATTCGAAAGCAAAGGAAATTGGGTAGTTATATTTATAATCATTATGGGATTGGCTGTTGATGCTAAAATCATCTTAAAAAATATCATTAAAATAATAATTCTTAAAAAGATATCAATAATGAAAATGATCACTACAAAGATGTGTTCTTTTTGCAACAATGTTGAAGAAGACACTCT